>NC_090450.1:2989868-3293157 GCF_031143425.1 Pleurodeles waltl
AGTGGAGTGGGTAGGTGGTGAAGGTATACTAGTAAAAGTGAAGGTGTGGGAGGGGTTGGTTGAAGGTGATGGAGCGCGCATGTGCAATGAAACAGGTTTGAGTTTGAACTGTTCTTAGCTGGTCTTTTCTTTTGTTCCTGGGCTCTCACATTCATTCTCCTGGAAATGTTCTTCACACTCAAGCCTTAACTTTTGTGGCCCTCCTGGTTCTCAGGCGGATTATTTTCTCTTTTCACTCTATTCTCCTGGTTTCTATTGTCTCTGCTAATGCCTTGGATTATTAATTTCTATAGTTAGTTATTTTTTTTCACTTCCAGAAAGTGTCACTATGTGCTGAATGGCAATTGAAACATGGATGGCTTCTCACTTTGTGAAACTCAGTCCAGTTCGACTGAGCTCCTGAGCCTCCCCTCACCTGCCTCTTTTCTTGCTCTCTTCTGGTCCCTCATTCCTGCTCATCCTATGGGCCCAGCTTCTCCTCTCCAGTGTGTTCAGAAGTCTTGTATTTGTTGTCTCTCTTCCCTCACATTTGCATCTTTCCTCCTATGTCTTTTCTTATGTGTGACTGACACATTCTTACATTTCACCATTTCCGGTTCCATCTCACCTGTCTCCTTGACTTCACCCTCTGCTCCAGGTCGACCCTTCTGCCATGTCTCTGTGCCTTGGCCACCTTCCCTCTGCCTCAGTAACTCTTCTGAATGACTGCCTCTTCGGTTACAGTTGCCAATAATGTTTGTGACCCCGCCTGTTTTTCATATGAGGTCCTGTTTTTCATCTAAAACAAACTTCATTTATAGAGGTTGCATGGTGTTGAAAAACATAAACCTTTTGTATAAAGTAACTCATAAAGACTCCCTCACATCACTGACATTTAAAAAAAACTAAAGGAAAACGTTATTTAAAACAATCTGTTTAAGAATGAATCCATGTCATCAGACCAAGACTATCTGCAGAGCAGAAGTGTCTCTATCAGGGGCCCCTGAAAGGCTAGGGACCTGGGGCACAGGCCGACTTTGCCAGCTCCTATACACGTTTCTGCACTCTCACTCAGCACTCTCTAACCCCCGACCTGTAATCTAAGCACCTTCTGAGCCATATCACCTGCTCTCACAAGCATCACTTTCAGGGCCACCATGAGCACACACAGACAACACTGCAACCCAGAGCACAAGCTCTTACCCAGCATGAACACACTTGTGTACTCACTCCAGTGTACAGCATGAACACTCACTCATTCAGCAATCTCTCAAATGCATCTCGAGCACACTCTCACACCCAGCACTCCTGCGCACAGTATGAATTGCGCCACAGCAAGCACTCTCACACCTGCATGAGCACTGTCACACCTAGCACTCCTGCCACAGTATGAACTATGCCACAGCAAGCACTCTCACACCCTGCATGAGCACAGTCACTCCCAGCACACCTGCCACAGTAAGACGTGTGCAACAGCAAGCACTCACACCAGCATGAGCACAGTCACACCAAGCAGTCACACCCAGCAGTCCTACCACAGTATGAACTGCACCACAGCAAGCACCCTCACACCCTGCATGAGTACTCTCACACCCAGCAGTCACACCCAGCACTCCTGCACACAGGATGAACTATGCCAAAGCAAGCACCCTCTCAACCTGCATGAGCAGTCACACCCAGCACTCCTGCACACAGTATTAACTGCACCAGAGCAAGCAATCTCACGCCCTGCATGAGCACTGTCATACCCAGCAGTCACACCCAGCTGTCATGCACAAAGTATGAACTACGCCACAGCAAGCACTCTCACACCAGCATGAGCACTGTCACACCCAGCACCCTGCCTCTCAGCAACCAAATCTGTCACACGCAGTTCAAGTTCACACCTGACACACCATGCCCAGGACACATATACAGCACACTCACCCTCACACCCACTGTGCTCACGGTCACACACTCACCCTCACACCTGCTGTGCTCAAGGTCACCCTCACACCCACTGTGCTCACAGTCACACACTCACCCTCACACATGCTGTGCTCATGGTTACACACTCACCCTCACACAAGCTGTGCTCACGGTCACATACTCACCCTCACACCAGCTGTTCTCATGGTCACACACTCACCTTCACACCAACTGTGCTCACAGTCACACACACTCACCTTCACACCTGCTGTGCTCATGGTCACACACTCACTCTCACACCCGCTGTGCTCATGGTCACCCTCACACCCATTGTGCTTACAGTCACACACTCACCCTTACACCAGCTGTGCTCACAGTCACACACTCACCCTTACACCTGCTGTGCGCACGGTCACACACTCACCCTCACACCTGCTGTGTTCACAGTCACACACTCACCCTCACACCCACTGTGTTCATGGTCACCCTCACACCCACTATGCTCACAGTCACACACTCACCCTCACACACGCTGTGCTAATGGTCACACACTCACCCTTACACCCGCTGTGTTCATGGTCACCCTCACACCCACTGTGCTCATGGTCACACACTCACCCTCACACCTGCTGTCCACAGTCACACACTCACCCTCACACCTGCTGTGCTCACAGTCATACACTCACCCTCACACATGCTGTGCTCATGGTCACACACTCACCCTTACACCTGCTGTGCTCAGGGTCACACACTCACCTTCACACATGCTGTGCTCATGGTCACACACTCACCCTTACACCTGCTGTGCTCACGGTTACACACTCACCCTCACACCTGCTGTGTTCTTGGTCACTGTTAGAAATTGGGTTTTTGGTTGACAGTCTGGTTACCCTCTGTCCAAGCAAGAACCCTCACTCTAGTCAGGGTAAGTCACACACAATCCAAAATTATCCTGTGCCCATCCTCTGGTAGCTTGGCACGAGCAGTCAGGCTTAACTTAGAAGGCAATGTGTAAAGTATTTGTGCAATAAATCATACAATAACACAATATAGAACCACAGAAATACACAACACAGTGTTTAGAAAAATATATAATATTTATCAGGATAATTGTAGGTCAAAACGAATGAAGATGCAATGTGAAATTGTAGAGATATCACTGAAAAGTGATAGAAGTGGCTTAAGTCTTTAAAAAGCAAACAAAGTCTCTTTCAAGTACAAAGTACCTGGTTTAAAGTGGAAAATCTCTGCAAAGGGCCGCAGAAGAAGAGATGCGTGGAAAAATGGTGTGTGCGTCTATTTCTCCTCTGCACACACGGACTTGCTTCGTTATTTTTCACGCGGGGAAGTCTTGCGTCGTTTTCCGGTGCACGGACAGTCTCTTTCTGTGGGTCGCGGGATTACCAGATGTCCCGGGGTCTGTGCATGGATTCTTCGGCTTGTTTTCCGGCTGCACGTTGTTCTGGGAGGCTGTGCGTGGAATTCTTGGCAGCAGTCCTTTGTAGAAAGCAGTCAGGTGAGTCCTTTAGGCAGCCAGGCAGTTCTTCTTGGCAGGATGCAGGTTCTGGTTCAGGTTTCTTCTCCAGCAAGTGTCTGATGAGGTAGGGCAGAGGCCCTGTTTTATACCCAAATGTGCCTTTGGAGTTGGGGAGACTTCAAAGAGTGGCTAAGAAGTGCACCAGGTCCCCTTTCAGTTCAATCCTGTCTACCAGGGGCAGTCCTTTGTATGAGAGCAGGCCCTCCACCCTCCCAGCCCAGGAAGACCCATTAAAAATGCAGATGTATGCAAGTGAGGCTGAGTACCCTGTGTTTGGGGTGTGCCTGAGTGAATGCACAAGGAGCTGTCAACCAAGCCCAGCCAGACGTGGACTGTAAGGCACAGAAAGATTTAAGTGCAAAGAAATGCTCACTTTCTAAAAGTGGTATTTTTAGAATAGTAATATTAAATCCAACTTCACCAGTCAGAAGGATTTGGTATTACCATTCTGGCCATACTAAATATGACCTTCCTACTCCTTTCAGATCAGCAGCTACCACTTCAATACTTTATGAAGGCAGCCCCAATGTTAGCCTATGAAGGGAGCAGGCCTCACAGTAGTGCAAAAACAAATTTAGGAGTTTTACACTACCAGGACATGTAAACTACACAGGTACATGTCCTGCCTTTCACCCACACAGCACCCTGCTCTATGGGTTACCTAGGGCACACATTAGCGGGGACTCATATGTGGAGAAAGGGGAGGTTTAGACTTGGCAAGTACTTTTAAATGCCAAGTCGAGGTGACAGTGAAACTGCACACACAGGCCTTGCAATGGCAGACCTGAGACAAGGTAAAGGGGCTACTTAAGTGGGTGGCGCAACCAGTGCTGCAGGCCCACTAGTAGCATTTAATCTACAGGCCCTAAGCACATATAGTGCACATTACTAGGGACTTATAAGTAAATTAAATAGTCCAATCAGGTATGATCCAAGGTTACCATGTTTAAAGGGAGAGAGCATATGCACTTTAGCACTGGTTAGCAGTGATAAAGTGCACAGCATCTAAAAGCCAGCAAAAACAGTGTCCAATAAGTGGAGGGAGGCAGGCAAAAAGTTAGGGGTGACCACCCAAAGGCTGTCAGGTCTAACAGTCACCCTCACACCTGCTGTGCTCACGGTCACACACTCACCCTCACACACGCTGTGCTCCTGTGCTCATGGTCACACACTCACCCTTACACCTGCTGTGCTCACGGTTACACACTCACCCTCACACCTGCTGTGTTCATGGTCACCCTCACACCCAATGTGCTCACAGTCACACACTCACACACGCTGTGCTCATGGTTACACACTCACCCTCACACCTTCTGTGCTCACGGTCACACACTCGCCCTCACACCAGCTGTTCTCATGGTCACACACTCACCTTCACACCCACTGTGCTCACAGTCACACACACTCACCTTCACACCTGCTGTGCTTACGGTCACACACTCACTCTCACACCCGCTGTGCTCATGGTCACCCTCACACTCACTGTGCTCACAGTCACACACTCACCCTCACACACGCTTTGCTCATGGTCACACACACACCCTCACCCCTGCTGTGCTCACAGTCACACACTCATGCCTGCTGTGATCATAGTTACACATTCACCCTCACACCTGCTGTGCTAATGGTCACACCCTCACCCTTACACCCGCTGTGCTCACGGTCACACACTCACACCGCTGTGCTCACAGTCACACACTCACCCTCACACCTGGTATGCTCATGGTCACAACCTCACCCTCACACCTGCTTTGCTCATGGTCACACACTCACACCCACTGTGCTCACGGTAACACACTAACCCTCACATCTGCTGTATTCACAGTCACACACTCACCCTCACACCCGCTGTGCTCACAGTCACACACTCACCCTCACACCTGCTGTGCTCATGGTCACAACCTCACCCTCACACCTGCTGTGCTCACAGTCACACACTCACACCCACTGTGCTCACAGTCACACACTCACCCTCACACCTGCTGTGTTCACAGTCACACACTCACCCTCACACCCACTGTGCTCACGGTCACAGGCTTACCCTCCTTCCCGCTGACTCATAGACAAACCTTGACCCTTACACCCACTGTGCTCACGGTCACACACTTGCCCTCACACCAGCTGTTCTCATGGTCACACTCTCACCTTCACACCCACTGTGCTCACAGTCACACACACTCACCTTCACACCTGCTGTGCTTACGGTCACACACTCACTCTCACACCCGCTGTGCTCATGGTCACCCTCACACTCACTGTGCTCAGTCACACACTCACCCTCACACACGCTTTGCTCATGGTCACACACACACCCTCACACCTGCTGTGCTCACGGTCACACACTCACCCTCACACCTGCTGTGCTCACAGTCACACACTCATGCCTGCTGTGTTCATAGTTACACATTCACCCTCACACCTGCTGTGCTCATGGTCACACCCTCACCCTTACACCCGCTGTGCTCACGGTCACACACTCACACCCGCTGTGCTCACAGTCACACACTCACCCTCACACCTGGTATGCTCATGGTCACAACCTCACCCTCACACCCGCTGTGCTCATGGTCACACACTCACACCCACTGTGCTCACGGTAACACACTAACCCTCACATCTGCTGTGTTCACAGTCACCCACTCACCCTCACACCCGCTGTGCTCACAGTCACACTCTCACCCTCACACCTGCTGTGCTCATGGTCACAACCTCACCCTCACACCTGCTGTGCTCAGTCACACACTCACACCCACTGTGCTCACAGTCACACACTCACCCTCACACCTGCTGTGTTCACAGTCACAAACTCACCCTCACACCCACTGTGCTCACGGTCACAGGCTTACCCTCCTTCCCGCTGTGCTCATAGTCATACCTTGACCCTTACACCCACTGTGCTCACGGTCACACACTCACACCCGCTGTGCTCACAGTACACTCACCCTCACACCTGCTGTGTTCACAGTCACACACTCACACCCGCTGTGCTCACGGTCACAAACTCACACCCGCTGTGCTCACAGTAACACACTCACCCTCACACCTGCTGTATTCACAGTCACACACTCACCCTCACACCGGCAGTGCTCACGGTCACACGCTTACCCTCCTTCCGCTGTACTCATAGTCACACCCTGACCCTTACACCCACTGTGCTCACGGTCACACACTCACACCCGCTGTGCTCACAGTCACACACTCACCCTCACACCTGCTGTGCTCATGGTAACACACTCACCCTCACACCTGCTGTGTTCACAGTCACACACTCACACCCGCTGTGCTCACGGTAACACACTCACCCTCACACCTGCTGTGTTCACAGTCACGCACTCACCCTCACACCCGCAGTGCTCACAGTCATACGCTTACCCTCCTTCCCGCTGTTCTCATGGTCACACACTCACCCTTACACCTGCTGTGCTCACGGTCACATACTCACACCCGCTGTGCTCACAGTCACACACTCTCTCTCACACCTGCTGTGCTCATGGTCACAACCTCACACCAGCTGTGCTCACAGTCACACACTCACTCTCACACCTGCTGTGCTCACGGTCACACACTCACACCCCCTGTGCTCACGGTCCACACTCATACCCACTGTGCTCATGGTAACACACTCACCCTCACACCTGCTGTGTTCACAGTCACACAGTCACCCTTACACGCGCTGTGCTCACGGACACACACTCACCCTCACACCCACTGTGCTCACAAGGTACTAATGAGAGGATACAATTGAGATAAAATAGGAAAGGAAATTCTGTCTCTAGACAAGAATTGGACATAATTCCAGATTTACAGAACTCGGTAAACCTGAAATTGCACCGAAATGATGCACCTCCACAGAATGGCTTTACAAGGAAAAATATGTTTATTTCTCTTGATTACATCCTCCTTCTTCCTCTTGCATTGTTTTTCTCACATACAAAGAGGAAATTGCCTCTTGGCATGCTTCCCTGCACAAAGCAATCCTTCCTGTAAATGCAGGCATTGTTACTCTGTGGCGCAAGGGTGCCTGCGTGGGTGCTTGGCATTACACAGTGTATTAGGCCAAGGAGGGAAAAGAAGTGGCCACATCTTAGTGGATATGGTGCATTTATGCTCCCTCGGTTTCACACAACCCAGCATAGCAAGATGCAATACTTCATTGGATTGCATGAAACTTTAGTAACCCGGTCCCTGTACACAGTAATGTACTTACACACAGACCTTATCACACCAGCACTCTCTAAAACCCCAAGTAGACTATTGGACTCCAAACATTTACTAACACCCAGCAGTCTAAATATTGGGGTCTGAAAGAGTGCTGGACATGAAAGAAGAGGATGTGCTTGGTGTCACTTGCAGACTTTTACAGCTGTTGTTCTTATAGGTATTCAATGTTTACTTAGAGCCACCTGGTGCTCTAATCACATACAACAGAATAAAGAATCACCAATTTGCCGATGATACACAACTCTACTTGACAGGATCCTCTGCTTTAGACACACAGGCCCTCATTATGAACATGGCGGTCTGTTCCGCTCTGCCAGCGTTGGCGATACAAACCGCCAACAGAGGAGCGGTACAGACCACCAAATAATGATCCAAACGAAACACACGCATCTCGCGAACCACCCACCGCCAGGAGAGGAGTCCCGCCGATGATGACAGAGTCCGCCCACAGGCCGTCAGAAAGGCCCAACCCAACCAGCAAATAATGAACCACCATTCCACGGCCAGTTCCGGGGCAGGAAGCACCGCCACACAAAGCCAGACGGAAATGAACCAAATATAAGGAACCACGCACGGAGTCCCACAGAACGCGCTGCAGCAGCCATTGATAGAGAGCTGCAGATCATGCCAGCCCTGCTCCTTGCCATATACCTACACGACCGAGACTGCAGGCAAAGACAACGACAGTAAGTACCGCAACCTACGAGAGAAGGGAGGAAAGGACACAGTTACATACCTACCCGCTCCACCCATCCGGCAACGCCCCCCCAACCTTTACCAGCAGCACAAGTCATACACCCCACAGGAAGAGGTACTTACCAGACACAAGGCTAATGCAACTTAACCATAATGTATACAAAAGCCCCACACCCATAAAAAAGTAAAACAAATCACCAGGGTGTAAAGGTGCGCAGCCCAAAAACAGGCCACACAGAAACTTTAATAAGAATCTCACGGAGCCAAACAGTGCAAACAGGGCCAATGGCCAGTCCGTAATAACACAATTGACATGGGCCACAACGGGCCCCACCTGACTCCCACAAGTGCTGGGTACTCCACATTATGGGGCACCAGGCACCTCCCGGATGGGGGCCGGGGGTGGTGGGGATTTTCGACGGGGGTGAGCCTTTCACTTTCTTGAGGAGGGTGGAGGGGGAGTGGGCTTCTCCTTTGAAGGGGATGGGGCTGTTTGGCTTGGGTGGAGCAGGATGGCCTAGGCTCTGTCCAGGCCTTCTTCTTCTCTGGGGAAGGGGCACGGGAATGTGAAGGGTGGACCGGGGTGTGCTGTGATATGGAAGGAGCGGAAAGGGCAAGGAGGTGGTCATTTTTGGGTAAAAGACGGGGTGGGCCAGTGGGTTGGAAGAGGTCAGCACGGGAGAGGAAAAGCTTTTTGGGAGCAGTTGGGGTGGGCGTGGATGAGGGTGTGAGAGTGGAGGCAGAAGTAGTGGATGTATGGGGTGTAGGGGTGCGTGTAGTGGGTGCAGGTGACTGCTGAGTATGCTTTGGAGTGGTGGATGTCTGATGGGTAGGTGTTTTGGTGTGTTTGTGTGTCTTGGGAGGTGAGGGTGGACACAGTGGGAGAAGACAGACAGCTAGTGTGGATGGATGTTGTGTGTCTGCAAGTCTGGTGAGTGTGCTGCATGTGTCAACTTCAGTAGAGGTGGTGAGTGCAGGTGTGGTGTGGGGTGCATGTATGGGTGTCTGCTATTGTGGTGAGTGCAGGAAGAGGAGCAGTAACAGTGAGTGAAGGTGCAGTGCATGAGGGTGTGGATGTAGAGGGGACAGACAGGGAGGCGGAAGAGGTGGGCCCACTGGGGGAAGTGGACATTGTTGTGTGTGCAGGTGTCTGTTGGCTGTGTGAATGCTTGTGGTGGGATGTGTGGTGCTTGTGTTTAGAAGTGTGCTTCTTGTGTGATGATGTGCCTGTCAGCGTGTCTGAATGTGTGCTTTGGACGGGTGAAGGGAGTGGGGTGCTGGAAGGGGTAGAGGAGATTGGAGGAGGGATGGAATGGCCAGGGAAACTGGCTGCCGTCCGAGAGGAGGCCAGAGCCTGAAAAGACCTCTGTAGGGCAGACACAGCACCGTGAATGCCATCCAGATAGGCATTTGTCTGCTGCACCTCTGATGCTAGCCCCTGGATGGCATTGATGATGGTTGTCTGCCCTACAGAAATGGTTCTCAGGCGGTCAATAGCCTTCTCTGTGAGGGCAGCAGGGCTGACCAGGGCAGGGGAGGAGGTGCCTGGGGTTAAGGAGAAGCCCACCTTTCTGGGTAGGCAGGCACAGGCAACTCGGTGGGAGCAGAGAGGAGGGCGGTGATGGTATGGGGGTGGCAGAAGATCTCACAGTAGTGGTGTGTGCACTAGGGTCCGCCACCTCCAGTGGACCCCAATCGGAAGAGGTCTCAGAGTCACTACCTCCTGTGGTAGTAGCCTCCCCTGTGGAAGTCCCCTCGCCCTCCCACCCACTGGTCCCCTGGGCATCCGTTGTCTCTGCCTCGGAGGATGCGTGGGCCTCTGCCTCCCCACGTCCCAGTGCCTCAGCTCCTTCGCCTGATGTTGATGCTGTACCAAACCAACACAAGAGATGGTGAAACAAAACAGGAGAGACACTTGTAAATAGCTGAATGCAGGTACAGAATGGCCAGACATAAACCCACCCAGCAAACACACCCAACAGGCAGCGCTGTACACTATGCCCATGGCCATGCCCCTGACTACTTACCAGAATACTTCTCTACACCCATCCCCTGAAATACTTTAGGAGTAGAAGTAGGTGAAAACTGACAGGGACATCCCTACACCCTTTGAGTAACATACAGTAGATGAACACCAGTCAAATGCCCTGCCTCTAAGCAGCATGAGCCCTATTGCACACCCAGGCATCCTTCAGACTGAAGTATGGTCAATGAGTACTCACCCCCTTGTGACTACTGTGCTGCCTTCAAGCGCCCATCCAGGTCTAGGTACGCCACCGCCAGGATCTGTCGCATGAGGGGGGTCAGTACCCGAAAGGCACCCCGTCCACATTGGGAGGACTTCCGCAGCTTGGCTTCACTGATCTTGCACGCCCAGCGCCACAGGTCCTCCCACCTCTTTCGACAGTGGGTGCTCCGCCGGTAGTAGACCGGTAGTTGACCCCCAAGGTCCGCACCTCCTTGGCGATGGCATGCCAATGTGCCCTCTTCTGGTGGGCGCTGACCTAGAAAGGCGACACAGAAATGGAACACAGAGGTCAGTCAATTACACGATAGGAACAGCTGGCTAATCGTCCACTATGGGACGGACAGTACTCTCAGACATACAGGACAGTCGCACGCAGCATGCCATGCACCATGGCCCATGCAGGCTCAGAGGTGCACACATAAGTCCAATCAACACCATCCATTACACACACAGTGCCCTCCAAACCCAGACTCCCCTGTACCTCTGACCGTCCATGCAGGTTCGCGTACAGGGGCAGGACCCCGTCCACTAGCTTCTCCAGTTCTTGCTGGGTGAAGGCCAGGACCCTTTCCCCTGTACCACATGGCACATCCATAGCCAGAGGCAGGTCACAGCTGTACACAGAGTGGAGTACCTGTCCGCACAAGATCAGGGAGTCAAGTGATCAAACGATGACGAACGCGTGTACGTTCTGCGGCGGTATGCACCATCACCGCTGGCAGCGATCATGATATGCCAGGATTCCCCATTGGCATCCATGTTAGCCAATAAGGTGTGAACAGCGGTCAACACCGCCTTACGCTGTGACGCCAATCGCTAGCGGTATGAGGTCAATTCCACAACAAAGGGGCAGATCTACAGTGGGCAGTCATTTTGCCATCATCTACGCATCTAGAATTTCCTACTACTCACAATGCAGGCCCTATTAGCCACATGAAGCACCTAGCCTCTGTCCATTCCGTATAGTAGCACACATGAATTACTCTGTTCCCACCTTGTGATGTGCATGTATATCTGTCGGGTAGCAGTTATTGTCGAGACACTACAATGAACAATGCAGTGCACAAATGATGAGAAGTGTGCCTATGAATGTGTCTTCATGACTCCTTTTGTAACCCCTCGTAGGGACCGACCCTTGTGGCAAAAGGGCACCATGGGTGTACAGACCACTTGTGGATATGGGGACCATGGTGGAGCGTCAGATCATAATCACTGACAGACTCACACGTGCAACTAATCAGGACCTTTGTGCATTACTGGATCCTGCACTAACTCCAGGAAATCGTAATCAGCATGCCATTCGAACTGAGGTGCAGGTGCTCTCCGCACTCCATTTCCTGGCCACAGGCTCATTTCAAGTGACAGTGGGAATGGGTGCTGGTATTTCACAGCCATTGTTCAGCATGGCAATGACAAGATTTCTGAATGCATTTGTACAACATCTGCAATCCCATGTGTGGTTTCCCTAAAGTACTGACCTCCCTGCCATCAAGTCTGACTTCTATGCCTTTGCCAACATTCCCCATGTCATGGGTGCCATCGATGGCACACACATAGCTATCATCCCCCCAAGAGTGAGTTTACAGGTGTACAGAAACAGGAAGAACTTTGACTCCATTAACATCCAATTAGTATTTCCCACGTGAATGCCATGTTTCTAGGTTCAGTCCATGATGCATTTTCGCTGAGGAACAGTAGTGTGCCACAGAAAATGGAAAAACTACAGGAGGACAGAGGGTGGATCATAGGTAAGTTTTCCTGTCACTAACTGACACATTGCAGAAAACCAGCTTGTCTGACTAAGGGACAGAACAATGACGAGTCTGTATTGCACCATTTTGTAGGTGATTCTGGCTATCCAAACTTGCGTTGGCTCCTGACACCAGTGAGGAATCCCAGGAGGGATGCAGAGAGGAATTACAATGAGGCCCATGGACGTACTAGGAGGGTAATAGAGCGAACTATAGGTCTGCTGAAGGCTAGATTCCAGTGTCTACATATCTCTGGGGGTTCCCTGGCCTATGGGCCTGATAAGGTGTGTAGAATAGTGGCAGCCTGCTACATGCTGCACAACGTGGCAGTGAGACATTCTATCCCCCTCCTGGAGGTGGAGGGTACTATAGGTCCTGATCAGCTACCTCAGAGAGATGAGGAGAGTGATGGTGATGATGAGGAAGGGGTAGATGTCAATTCCAGGAATTAACTGATACAACTCTACTTCCAATAACTGTGTGGGAGTTAAGCCTGTCATTGGGGTTAGTGACTAATACTCTCAGTGTGCTCTGTGATATAGGGGCAGTTGGTCTTGATATGCGATACATGGACCACCTCTGTATGGTACTGTCTGAAAATATATGCATTCCCTCCTTGCCACTATTTGGGCACACATGACTACCATCATGTACAAATTGACAATAAAGTTGTTCTCTGGCACTTGCATCCATACTCCACTTTCTTCCTAATTTAAGACAGGGGACAGTGTTACAGGTGTGAAATGTGTTTAATTGGTAGAAGTGAGTGAATTGTGCTATATACAGTGATGGGAGTCATAAGGGTTGGGGGTCCTCAAAACCAAGTTGGTGGCATTGATGGGTCCATTTTGTCGAACTGTACTTCAAATCCCTCAGCTAAGTGATGTTGGTGAATGGGTGGGATGGTTGCTTTGCATTAGTAGCAGAGTCAATTGTTGGAGGGGGCCTTGTTCTTAGCTGGGTTTCCAGTGCCATATCTTATTGAATAAATCATCACATCACCCCCATCCCGATGCAACAGCACTGGCTCACCTTGCCAGCCGGCACCATCCGCCAAACCCGCTGCACCATTCACAAAGCCCCACTTTTCTTGCAGGCAAGCCACCATCTCTGGTGGTTCTGGCACTCCAGCAGCAGGATGCTATCAGAGTGGAGGACAGGAAGTGTAAAAAAGAAAACAACAAGACAGAAGGCCATTTCCTTCTATGCACCCAGGATCGCGAACAACATACCTGTATCCATCAGGACTTCCTGAATGCGGCTCTAATTGAGGAGAAACATGAAGATGCAGCTCTTTAAAGAACACCACATCACGATGCAGTAACCATCCACAACCCATCCTCCTCTCCTATGATTTGTTGACTTGTTTTGCTTGTCTATGGCCTTGTACCATTGTTCATTGACTTTTGACTAGCTGTGCACTGTGAAAATACCCTGTATATCTGAAAATACATATATATCAGTATACAGTTGATTGCACTGATCCTTGTTTTTGTTCCAGTAAAGGTAAAGGCTCAGACAGCTGTAACCATATAGTCATGGAACAGCAGTGGTTAAATCTTTTTTAAATGGGTTTTAGATTAAGGTTAATGTCTCTTACTGCAGAACTGGGCATCACCTTCAAAAGTATTTACCCAATAGATTATGACCAGAGATGCATAGTCTCGTACAATCTGAGCAGTGGTGTCACCGCTGCCATTTTTTATCTGTTTACTAATGTTTACTTGTGCTTTTGCTTTTTCCTAGCCGTTTATGAGAGCTCTGATCTTCAGGGCCCTCAAACTGCAAATTGGTGCTCTTTAGGTGTAGCTTAATTTTCTACCCCAATTGGTGAGACTCCAAATGGTTTCCCTGTCCTGAAGTTTCTAAGGCCTTGCTTCCCTTAACCTCCACTGCAGAAGATGGCCAATGGCAGGATATCTATAGCTTTTGGGGTATATATGTGCAGCTAGGGGAGAGGCCTTATGAATTCCCTGGTCCTTTGAGTCAGACATTTAAGTCAGGTGGGAAATTCAGGATATTTACAGTTTTTCTATTTTTGTCACGGTTGTGAACATTTAAATTTTTTATTGGTTTATTTAATTTTACTACTTATATAGCATAGACAGTGCTTTATTACTTACAATAGACTGACATGTTCATATGGCACAAAGTAGTACCAGGCATACTGCTGAGCATTAATGGAGCTCAGTGGGCAGCTGTGGTGCATCTGAATGGAAGAGGGCAGTTTCAGTTCTGGAGGAGAGAGAAGCTATGGAATAGGATGGGAGGGAGGGAGGCAGGACAATATGCTTTGACAGGTAAACAGGTAAGATTTTACAACTTTCCATAAAGATAGAATATTTGGGTGAGTTTGACACTACTGGATTCGGGTTTACACACTCTTGGGCTTCGACAATAGACGGTCTGGCTTAATATTCTGCTTTCCTTTATTGTACGATTTCTGCTGGAAGGCAGTTCTTCTTCCCTTTTGTCATTCTTTCACCTTCAGCGCCTTGCAGTTTATCCTCTAGGCGTGCAGAGTGGAGAGCCTCATGGGAGACATGAGCTATTTTGAAGTAGATGCTGCCTCTAAATGCAATGAGTTGAGATCTTTTACAATACATTTGATGCGGTTGAATTTGTTTTCTCACTAGAGACCAGGCATGTGGCTGAGTGGAGCATGGCCTTCAGAGGTACAGCTGTTGATTTACAAAAGTCTGCTAACACAGCATTGCCTTTGTCGAGGTGGGAGAGCATCAGAATTGTACAACTGTCCTGAAGTCCACAGAAAGCTTGACTGATTTGATTTTTTTAAAGAATTGGATCTGGTAGGATGCAAATTGTTGACTTGAGGTTTGTGTTGATTGTGAAGCCCAGAGATTTGGGTACTAGTATTATTGAGATACCTGAGGATGGGGGTGGGGGGGTCGAGCCGTTTAGTACTGGAGGATGAGTCATTGGAGTCATGAGCTATGACTTATGTCTTGATTGTGTTCAGTTTAAAGAGAAATCATTCATTCTGTTTGTTAATTTCAGTAGGAACCTTTTGAGGCTGAGATGTTTGAAGGGTTGGAGATCCTGGGCCAAATGGGAAAATATTTTGACAGGTGCTATTTTGTGTCCTTGGATGTGAGTTAAGGCAGTTCTTGCTGCTAGTACCTTTTCTCATGTATAAGTAATTGGGCCATTAATTGAGAGGGGTGGAAGCCCCACTCACATAATAAATACAGTCCTTGGCAGTGTGACCAACAAAAATGACTATGTTAACCTATGCTTAACTTTCTGGTAGATTGGTACAAAGCAGTCAAGCTTAACTATGAGGCAATGTGTAAACTAGTTATGCAGCACACAAACAGTAATAAAGTGAAACTACAACACAAGAAAAACCATAAACTACTTTAGACAAATACAATAAATTGTAATAAATAAAATCACAAAAGAATGATCAAGATCCAATAAGTAGAAATTGAGATATGAGTTTATAAAATTTAGGTGAAAAAGCACCTAGAAGCACAATGCACAAAGCGCCACTCACAGTTATCTGGTCTTGCGAGACCTGTGGAAAGCCTTACTGAAGAGTTACCTTCTTAAGGTCTATGCAAAGGGTGCCATTCGTATTGGTGGAGGCCGTAAGGTAGAGGCTGTCAGCATGAGCAGCAGGTCGAGCATCGTGGACGGTATGAAGAGAAAAGAGCCACTCATCACTGGAGCTTTGCGTTAGTTGATCATTGTAGAAGGTCACTGTTAGCGCAAAGTGCAGGATTTGCATACTGGTCAGCAAAAAAGGTCACTGTCAACACAAAGAGCAAGTCTCACTGGAGCTTCACATTCCTGGTCAAAGCAGGTGGTGTATTCTTGGTGAGAAGATGTCACTTTGTGGTCAAAAGGAGCCTAAAACTTCTGTAACTTCACTTTTTCTTCAGAAAGAGTTCTCACTGATGCCAGTCAGGGTTCAGGACCTGGGGCACCTCTTGGGAATCAGGGCTCACTCCACCAGGTCTCGGGCAGTGTCTTGCTCGTCTAGTTGGTGCTGGTCAGCTAGGAAGTTGTAGTAAGGCCTCTGGAAGCTTGGTGTGTCCATGTAGCTCACACAGAAGGTCAGCCAATGGCCCTTATAGTTACTCAGGGTAGCCTGGGTTCAAGGCAAGAAGGTCCAATCTTGCTTTTTCATTCAGCAGGGCAGGCCGCTTCATCAGACAGCAGGGCAGTCCCGCTTCAAAATCTTCTACAGGTCCATGAGTGGTCTGATGAGTGGCTCTGAAGGTCCAGCTTTTAAATCTGGTGCCAGGTTTTGTGTATGGGATTTTCCTGACCTACTCCCAAAACTGGTTCTGTTCAGTTCTTCCCCTTCTTCTGGTCTTGGCTCAAATGTCTCATGGGTGGTAACGTCAAGGGCAGGGCTGATGTCAGGTCCTTTGTGGGGGCTGCATTGAGGGCTCTATAAAGTGCAATTTTAGGGGGGGGTGTCCAGCACCTCCCCAGCCATCCTGTAAGGATGCCCCTCCTCCTTCAATCCTAGGCTTCTTATGCCTCACTGTCTGAACGTAATACACAATCCAGAACAGAACCATTCACTGGCAGAAAGGCACAGTTGGTTTGGGCAGAAAAATACCAACTTTCTAAAAATTGCATTTTCTAAACTCTTAACTAAATACAACTTTAAAGAGGGTTTGAAATTATTTTTTGAGTGTAAACATAATGTATCTCTCTGTTCCGAGTCTGAAGTTAGTGCTTCTTAGGGTAATAAGGCAAGGCAGTGTTAGTCCATGGGAAATCTATCAGCCTGCTTTTGTGCTGCTGCTGAACCTGGCTCCATAGAAGAAAATAAAAAATGGAATTTGGGCACCTAGATGGCAAAATGCTTCAATTAAGGTCAGTGCTTTCTTTGCACTTTAACACTGTGGAACCTCGTCAGGGACAGCTCTCTATCTTGATGTAAATCCTTTAAAAGTCATCCAGGTGGACCATTTGGAAAGCAAAGAGGCAAATTATTCCTTGGGTTCCCAGGCATCACGAAAACGTCCTGAAAATTGCAGTCAAAATCCTGCAGGCACGTAGCATGGAATTGAAGGTGCTGGAAGCCTGAAGGAAATCTTGATGTTAATCTCAATTTGGTCCAGAGCCTCCACAATGAGCATCAGTCAAGATCTTCCCATTTGCTCTGGTGAAGCAGATGCAGGGTAGCTGGACACCAAGATTATGATGATGTTGTAACCACAAAAAGGTGGTTGCCCATCTGTTGTGGTTACTCACATTAACTTTGTTGTCCTTCGCCTATTACCTACATCATCAAGAGTCTATGAGATGTCAAAAGGGTTCTGTACCAAGTGGGACAGCTGGATTGAGAGCTGCCTGGGGAGGAGTTTGTCATTCTACCTTTGTGCTACAATAAATTAATTTGAAGAGAGGGGGAGTGAGGGAGAACATGGTGGTCGCCTAAGAGGCTGGCTGCGGGAGGGCTCTGGCAGACTTATGAAATCAGAATCTAGCGTGTTACCAGAGGCTGGAGGAGAGGGACTACAGTTGGCACACACTGGGAGCTGGCGGAGGGGTGCTGTCTAGCCTGCGGCTGTAAGTCAGTGGCGCTGGAGGGGGTGCGTCACCCCATGGATCAGGTGGATTCTGGCTGGTGGCGGCGGGAGAGGTGGTGAATCAGACGCGCTGGAGGGGTTGCGTTGACCCCGGTGATCAAGTTGAGTCACGTTGTGGTCCAGGGCTGCTGCCGACTTCCAATATGGAAATGAAGCAGCATCATGGATCCCGTTCCAATGGAGGAACGCCAGAACCAGCACAAGGAGTGGCTGGCGAGGAGGTGGCACAGGTGATTGCTGCATGAGAAGAAATGAAACCGAACAAGGGCAGGAGAAGGAGCAGGTGGATCAAAGTGAATTCAGAGGTATGTGCCTCTATTCTAATATTGTGGTGCCCCCCGGAGCTGCAGAGTAGACTGTGGAGAAACTGTAAGGAGGAGGAGGAGGAGGTGGAGGGAGGAAGGTGACTTGCAGGGGAGACAGTAGTGCCATTACAGCCCTTCCCTACTCACTTGAAAGTGGTAGAAGGGCAGCAATTAAGGACAATACAGGAGTACGTTTTTACCCCCCTCCAAAGCAAAAGGCACTTAAAAGTAACAGCCAGTGTGATGGGAATATAATTAAAAGGACTACCATCTTGGATAAATTGGGCTCTGTAGAGAACACAAAGGTGAAGATAACCCCGTCATTGAGAACATATTTTAGAATTCTTCCAACTCGCCAGGGGGGAGCATAAAGGGTGGGGCAAGCTATGGCTCAGGGTAATATTCAGGGCGTCTTGGATGAAGCCATGGCACGAGTAAGCCCTTTGAATCAATCAGTTGAAGTGGCCCAATATGGACAAGGAAATGAAGGGATATATGGGGCTAAACCTGGAGTAACCCTGGCCTGGGTCGAACATGTAGAAGAAGTATTAGATAACTGATTTCTCTATTAGGCTACAAAATTGCTCTCTATTACAAGGACCGGAGTCGCAGGCTTTGCAGGATGGTCAGGGCAGACCCAATCAAAAGGGGCCAGAAACAATAAGATAAGAAGACCCCTTGAGAAGGAACAATTTTGATGTTGATGCTAGTCACTCCATTACGGAGATGCTGAGAGCCTTATCAACAGAATTGAAGGGAAGTTTTGAGACTTCCAATACTAGCTAGAAATCAGAAATCTCTGTGAAGATCTGGACAAGAAAATTGACGACTTAGCAGGACAAACTGCTGTTTTAGAGGTGGAGGTGGGAGTCTTGAGGGTTGTAGTGGAAGAAAATTAGGAAAAGATTCAAAAATTTAGAGCAAGAGAAAAGGAGGCTATGGCTAAGCTGGAAGCACTGGAGAATAATCAAAGGAGAAATAACCTCAGGTTTTTGAGAGCTCCTGAGGGGCTGGAAGGGGATGATCTGTAAGGTTTAGTGGTTCAACTAATAGAACGAGAAGGTCTGCTTGGAGAAATAGATGTTGATATTGAAAAAGACATCCTAAGAGTACGCAGGGTCCCGGCAAAAATGCCCCCAACAGGGAAAACCCCTGGAAAATGTTAGTCTGTTTTCACACGTATGTAATTAAAGAGCATATTTTAGCAGCAGCATTAAAGAAGAAAACCCTTTCGGTGGGTGGAGTCCCTTTAGAGATTAGATTGGATCTTGCAAGTGTAACGTTAAACAAACAGTGGGAGATGGGGAAAAGAATTGATACACTAAAGAAGTTGGGGGCAACAGCCCAACGAAGGTTCCCGGCGTCCTTAAGAGTGATAACAAACAATAAAATGTACAGTTTTAGGGATTGTAGCCGGGTGGATGAGCTGATCAGGAGTTTAGATAAGGCGGCAGTAGAAGCCCCCCTCCTTTTAGCTAATGGCGAGTTCGTTAGGAGATAATTAGTGTTGAGTTAGAGTCTGGAACAGTTCCCTCACCTCAGGTGTTACACCTGATTGACAGAGTTATGGGGGTTCTCCCAGGGTGTTCAGGGATGAGGTGGGCTCGGGTGGGGGAGGGGAAGGGGGCTACGGGGAGCACAGGGTAGAGAGCAAAAATAAAAAATAAATAAAACTAGGTCCTCAGAGAGGTGGAGTCCGAGGGTGGGGAGAGGCGGTGTAAGCACAGCTGTAGATTATATATGAAAGATACCCCTGCTGATGTTTTGGGATTGTAGGAAATGCATTTATCTTGACAGGAGTGTTTGGACATTTGCCAGCCTTTTAAGTGGGTACAACAGGTAGTTAGTATTAATGATGCTGGAGGTAGTAAGAGAGTGACTATCCTCACTAAGCACTCCCCGAACATCTCTTTTGTGGAAGAAACAGTTGATAAACTTGGGAGATGGGTGTTTGGCAGACTAAGGGCATATGATTTTGCATTTATATTAGTGGGTTATTGTGGGCCCAATAGAGATGATGTTACCTCCTTAGTAGAGCTGTTTTAAATCCTGGTGCAATATCAAGATCATATAATTTGGAATTGGGATTTTAATGTGGTTTTGAATTATGAGTTGGATGGGTCCGCTGGTAATAGATCACAGGTTAATGAGAAGATGAAGGCTCAGGTTCACTCGATGATGATGCAAATCGGTTTATGTGATGTCTGGAGAGAGAGAGGATGGGGGAAGATAGGCTATGCGTATAATAATAAAAAATATAGACATCAATCGAGGATTGACTATGTACTTTTTGATGAGGGTTTAAGAGAAAGGGTGGAGGAAGTATTGCATGTAGGTACCCACATCTCAGATCACTCGGCTATCAGTTTGAAGATAAGGATACCAATGAGTGGAGGAGGAAGTAGATGGACGTTAGATAGAAGAATACTATTAGATGAGGACGTGGTAGCCAAGTTACGTGCAGACACTGAAGAATTTTTTAGTCATAATAAAAGGTCAGCTTCATTAGCCCAGACATGGGATGCCTTCAATGCCTTTCTCATGGGGGAGACTGATAGGAGCTGCCTCATTTAAGAGGAAAGCCTACAAAGAGGAGGTTAGTACCTTAGAAAATTGGATTCCAAATTGATCAAAGGCTGGCGTGTCCAAATCTGGAGGAGGGTTAAGTAGAACAACTGCAAATGGAAGATCAGGCGGCTCAGTTGGATCTGGTTGCTGTGATAGATAGAAGGATTAGGTTGAGATATGAGGCTAATAGGGCGACCCATTTTGAGTATGGGGAGAGCTGTGGTAAGATGCTGGCCTGGAAAACGAAAACGGATTTAGTTAGAAATATGGTGACTGAAATTCGGTGTAAGGATTCTGGAGAGGTGAAGAGAAGCTGAAAAGAGTTTGGAGAATGCTTTTTATAGCTTTTTTAAGGGACTATATACAGAAGATTTAGTGTAGCCATCTAATGCAGTGATGGCGTGGGTAGCTGAGCTAGGCTTAGCTTCACTAAATGAGGAAGAAAAGTCAATAATAAATGGGTTGATTACGACGATGGAAGTGGAGCAAGCTAATAAAGCTGGAAATTGGGCAAAGCACCAGGCCCGCTGGGCTACACTTAGAAGTTTATTGACTCTTGGGGAGTAGTATAGTGGAACATTTTGTGGAGCTGTCTAATGTCAAGGCAAAGATCCACAAAAAGTGACTTTTATCGACCAATATCATTGCTAAATTGCGATTATAAACTCTTTGCAAAACTCCTGGCGGACAGATTGGGGGGAGTGGTGGGGAAGCTTATTCATATCGATCAGAAAGGTTTCATAAAGGGAAGGTATATGCATGAACAGACACAGAGTTTGGTAGGGATAAATGATCTTGCCTGTACATGTAAAGTTCCTTTAACTGTGGTAATGGTTGATGCAACAAAAGCTTTTGATAGGGTTAATTGGGGTTAACTGACTACTCTATGTGAGATTTATTACCTAGGTGGGAAGTTTACTAAGGTGCTACAAATGATTAATCAGGATCCAACTGCAAGGATGATTGTAAATGGCTCTTTAACCCCCCCCGTTGAAGATTAAAAGAGGGACGAGACAGGGGTGTCCTCTCTCTCCATTACTATTTGATTTGTATATTGAGCCTTTGGAATGTAGAATAAGAGGGGATCAAAGAATAGTGCCATTCTCGTGTAGGAATCTATCTAGAAAGGTAGCTTTTTATGCGGAAAATCTGATGGTCTATTCAACAGATTTTATTCAGGCAAAGCCAGCACGGGAAGAAGTGATAGCGGGATTTGGGGACATTTCTGGTTATGAGATTAACAACGATAAAACTGAGTCCATTTCTTGGAATTTGGATACTGGCAGTTGGCCCACAAAAAAAGAGGTCAAATTCTTGGGGATTATTATTACACCCGATATAGATAAGCTAGCCAAAACACATTTTATGAGATTGAAAGACACTGATCAGCTTAGGAAGAGATGGATGAATCTCCTCCTTACCATTGTGGGTCGAGTAAATTTAATTAAGATGGCGATCTTACCCAAATTCTTATTTGTATTTAATTCAGTTCTGTTAATGTATAATAAGGGGTGGTTTAAGAAACTGCAGGGAAAAATCAGCACTTTTATCTGGGCTACTAAAAGCCCCTGTATCGCTTGGAAAAAGTTGAAAAGGAAAAATGAGAAAGGGGGGTTGGCCTTACCTGATGTGCAAAATTATGCCTGGGCTTTCTTATTGAAAAATGTAAGGGAGTTGATGAATGAGCAAGGATGTTCTGAGCTGGGGAAGATATTTAAAGTAATGATAGAGATAAATGGAGGAGGGCAGTTGGGTTTTATATACAAATTTGGAGATCCAAAGGTTAAAAAAAAAGTGAGATTTAAGGTGCTTCAAGATGCAGTAAAGCTCTGGTACGTGGTGAGGAGGGCAACAAGTTTGCCATATTGTAGTAGGAATGCCCCCGTCTGGGACTTGCCTGGTCCTGCTGGCTGAACTAAAGATGTTTTGGCCATCCTGTTGAAGGAAGTGGGTCTCGAAGAATGCAATCATCTCTGTTATAATGGGGAATTATGATCATATGATAATCTGAATAGAGAGGTGGGGGGTAACCTCTCTAAATTTAAATACCTCCAGATAATAAGTTGGGCGAAAAATGTGAAGGAGGACCTGGGAGGTTCAAATTATTTGGAGGATCAGGTTAATTTGGCAATCCCATTGAAAAAAGAGGTGACTAGATGGTATTGGTTAATAACGGAGAGTGCGGATGGTGAATTTATCCTCCCAGAAGGAATTTGGAGGGATCGTTTGTCGGGGATACAATTGAAAGAGCTTTGGAAAGTATCTCTATCTCTTTTATACGACGCAGTTAAGTGTGCCTCCCTTCGGAGAAATCATTTGTTTTCAATCCATAGAGCCTTTTTGTCACCAGCAAGGCTCTCAAAAATAGACAAGGAGGCTCCTGTTAATTGTAAAAAATGTGGGCTATCTGACGATTTACATATGTTTTTGGAGTGCCCCCAGCTTGGAGAGTTCTTGGGGGGAAATGTGGGCTATCTGCAGCTGGCAATTTAAATATGTTTTTGGAGTGCCCCCAGCTTGGAGAGTTCTGGGGAAAGGTGGGTGGAGTTATAAATAAGATTTTTTAAGTAAACTTCGAGATAAGAGCTCCGCTAGTTACCATCATGATATATTGGCAAGTAAGATGGATGAAGCAAAACCACCTTTTTACATGATATTATTGACCAGGAGAGAGATCTGCAGAAAGTGGATCAGTCCCCTCCCCCTCTTTTTAAGGATTGGAAAGACTCACTAATGTATAACTTAAAATTGGACTATAGAGAAGATAATATGAAATAGAAGTTTTGGAACCTGTTGAAAAAATGGTTGAATCAAAAGCTTGATAAGCTCAAAACTTTGGGCCAGATGTAGGAAGCCAGATGTAGGAAGCCGTTTGCATGGTGCAAACTGCGAAAATCGCAGTTTGCGCCATGCAAATGGCTTAACGCGATGCACATTCACAAATTGCGAGTCGGTACCGACTTGCAATTTGTGAATGCGACTCGCAAATAGGAAGGGGTGTTCCCTTCCTATTTGCGACTCGCATCGCAATTCAGAATTGCTTTGTGACCGAAAATGCGGTCACAAAGCAACTCGCAGTTACCAGAGTCACACTGGTGGTAACTCATTCGCCAAAGGGAAGGGGTCCCCTTTGTGAATGTTGCCCAGAATGTTTTTTCAGAGCAGGCAGTGGTCGAATGGACCACTGCCTACACTGAAAAAATGAAACCAAATGGTTTCGATATTTTTTTCATTTTGCAAAATGCAAAAAAAACCCTGCTTTATTTAAAAAGCAGTCACAGACATGGAGGTCTGCTGACTTCAGCAGGCCACCACCCCTGTGAGTGCAGGGACTCGCTATGGGGTCGCAAAATGCGACTCACCTCATTAATATTGATAAGGTTGGTCTTTGCGACTCCATAGCGAGTCGTAGACGGTGTCAGAGACACCGTTCTGCATCAGAGATTGCGACTCGGAAATTGCGAGTCAGACAGACTTGTAATTTCCGAGTCGCAATCTCGGAATTTGCTACATGTGGCCCCTAATTCTGTAATTGATCTAATGATTATCTACTATGCTGGATACAAGAGGATCCCCTGCAGTTTGTGATGGAGCTGATGGAAGGTGGGAACTGAGGCAAGACAGGCAGTGTTTTTGGATATTCTGTGAAGTCCGTGAGCAAACCGCTGTCAAATGACCACCCCCTTGCAGCTTGTGAATGAGGACCACAAGCAAAAAACTAATTTGAATTACTTTAGGAATAGACTATACAACATTCTGCCTTCTCTGCTACCTTTCTTCATGTAGGTGCCTTTCACGAGTTTTGTGGAGCAGAATTCTAGTGTAAAATTACCTCTGCAGAATTTTATGTTAGTGTTCTTACATCTAGAGTTTCCCAGATGTAAGGTACACAATGCAATTTTCTGTCCATTACTATTGCTTTGAGAAAGGGCTGCATAACAGCCCAGATCCCTGTTGTAGCCCACCCCAACCTCAACCAAGGCATAGAGAAGCATGGAATGCTCTCTCTTAGACCTGTGAGCCTTAGGATAGCCTTCTCACAAAAACTTTGCCTTACTCCTCCATTTTTTGCTTGATCTTGTTTTTGTTGGCCTTAGTACTCTGTGCACTTTACCTCTCCTAATCAGTGATAAAGTGTTCTCTCCTCTAAACATGGTAAAATGTACATATACCCAAATTCACACATTTAAATTACATCTAAGTCCATAATAAAGGGGTACTATATGTATCCAGGGACTTTAAAATAAATTCTACTAGTGGGCTTGTACTAATTGTACTACCCACTTAATTTGCCCTTTTAAACATGCCCCAGGCCTGTCATTGCAGCCTGACAGATGCAGTTTTAAATGGCTATTCCACCTGGCAAAATAAACTATTTTCCAGGCCTAAACCTCCCTTGTTAATACATATTGGTTACCACTAGGGTAGGCCCTAAACAGCTCATGGGGCAGGGTGCAGTGTATTTTAAAAGTTGGACATGTACCTTTAGGATTTACATGTCCTGATACTGGTTTTTTACTACTACAAGGACTTCCTCTCCCACAGGATAACATGGGGTTACTTTACTTTAATAAATGCTAACTTTCAATTGAGAGCAAGTAGGAATGTCAAGTTTAGTGTCTAAAGATTTGAAATTTAAGACCCTCTTTAATGGTAAAGTTGGATTTTAACTCACAATTCTGAAAATGACACTTTGAGAAAGTTGGCATTTTCTTGTCCTAACTATTTGGTGCCTGCAGCCGGCATCGTGGGTAAAATGATTAAGTACAGCTGGCAGTAGATCTATGTGTATTGCTGTCAGACAGTAAGAAAACGGACAATAGGTGTTGGCAGGTGAATGGTCTCTGACTTGATGAGGAGGAGGAGACGTCACCTACCACACTTGCACTGATCACTGACAGACTATCAAGGACAAAAAAATCATGTGGACAGAATATTGTGTCACAAATATTACGGATGAAAATATCGAGAAGGTAAGTGCAAATATGTAAGTATAAATTTACAATTCTTAACTCACATCTACGCATGTTGAAGATAAAAATATATTGTCAAAGTACATAGATGTGTTGTAGAACTTTGTTTTCCCTTAACCTCACAATATTCTTGTCCTCAGTATTCTGGACACTTTATTTTGTCCACACACATCAGAAAGGCACTGCTGAGCAAACTCACAAAGGGTGTGACACTAGCCTTTTGAGACCCCGGACAAAGTGGGGCCAAGGCAGGAAGACAGGAAATTCCAAACACCTTCTCCTACTTCAATGTGGGAACCAGGTACAAATAATGGCCTCTGAGACACAGCTGTTAAGTACACCTCTGGACCTGTGGAAGACTCAGAAGGACTGCTTTGCTAATCTGCAAAAAATACTGCTACTCTATTGCCTGCTGCCTTACTGCATGAATAAAAGGTCTACGCCTGCACCTTGATCCCAAGACCACTAAAGTGACTCCAACGGCTAGTTGACTGGCCTCCTGATCAGAGCCTCAGGGACAGAAAACACTCCAACCACCGTGAACCCAGCACTTAGACTCTGTCTGCTGTGAATCTTTGCCCGCAAGTGGTGCCACCCCAGGCCTGGATCCTTGGAGGTGGGCCTGAAAGTGCTCTGCCCGCCCAGCTGCGGTCTTGTATGTAGAACTGCTGCAGTGCAATGCATCTCCTGCGGCCTCCTCGGAACCGCCGCATCACAACCCATGCCCAATATCAGACCTCGCATCGCAGCTCTCAGTCTCTTCAGAACTGCTTGTGCGTGATGCATCCTCAGCTTAGGCCTTTGCATTGCAAGCCCCTTGTTGATGGCAACCTTGATGATGCAGAACTTTGCATTGCAGCCCCACAGCATCCTCTGGAATTACTGCTGGGCAGGCATTCTCGTTGTGGAGTCTACAATGTTCCAAAAGCAGAGGTACTTTTTTCTGCGGGCCTGACTTGGCCCCGTGTATCTGGCCTGCACTCCATTTAGGTCAACCTGAACTTGTGACCTTGCCCTATTCTGGTGTGACCAGGTAACCAATTGGCCCTTTGTGCTTTTAGGCACTACTTTTACTAAAAACATGAAAACAGCATATCTTTTCATTTTGATCTCAAATAATTTATTGCATTTTTCTCTTGTTTCCTAAGTTGGTGTGGCAGTTTACTTGTGTTGTGTTTTTACCTTATTATAGTTTGAAGTGCTGCATAAATACTTTATGCAGTGCCTCTAAGTAAAGCCTGACTGCTTCTTTTGTGCCAAGTTACCAGAGGGTTAAGTGCAGGTTAATTTGGGGTTCCCTTGTGATGTCACCCTGACATAAATTGTGGTTGCTGCTTGACTATGTTTTCCCCCCTTTCAACCAGTAACCCCATTTCCAATACTCTGTTAGAGTGTGAGAGAGTGCATTCCAGCTTTGGAATCCCTTATGATGCACATTACCAGGGACTGTGGCGTGACCATATTTAACAAGTACTACAGCCTGGCACTGACACTATAATTATATGCAGGCTGGCACAGCTATGGGACTCAGTTCATTCACACCTGCTAGGACAGATTGGATTTCAGAGGAGGAGGTTCACTCTCCAAACATGGCACCCACACCAGGCCCTTGAAGGGATCCCAACTTTCCATGTTAACCAACACAATCAAACAGCTGAGCTGATGTTAAATGTAATTTGTCCTGGAACGAGTCACTTCAGCTGGTTCTGCCTTTAGCACCTCTCGCGTCCTACATCCCCCAAAAAGTACAGGTGCTTTTACTCTCATTTAATTGTGGGTAATTGCTCCACATTTCACTTTGCAACGTCAGGTGTTAATTTCGCGAACTTGTTTCAGGAATCTGTGTGCTTCAAACACCCACTAGACAGAGGTGTATTTATTTAACCTTAGCCACGGTACAAGATGCCTATGTGCTCTACATACCACTTGTAGTATTTCAACTGTTAGGGAAGCCAGGAATTTTGTGGCTGATTTGTTTTACTCCTATACAAAATCAAATTTGTAACTTTAACAGTGAGGATGCAAAATGTTGTACTTATTGTTTTGAAATTTTGTGGAATTTTATGACTTTTTACAAAATTAGGTGAAATCAAAGCTCCGGAGTGAAATGTGTGTCACCGGTATGTCGTGTGTTTTTAAGGAGAGCGTGCGTGGAGTGTACAAGGATCTTGCGAGATGTCCTCAAACCCTGCTGAAGAAAGGCTTCGCTCGCTGACAGGGCAGGAGGTGTAGTGTGAGGGGTCAGGCACTGCTGTCAGGGGATATCTGAGATTGGAAGGCAGCCACCTTTCAGGCGAGATGGGGCTGGCGACTGTGAGCACTGGCTGTGAATCACTGTGGGAAGATAGTGAGAAGGCAGAGTCCAACCAGGAGTGAAGAAATAGAGACCAATCAAGAGTAATGAAATAGGGACCAATCAGTGAGTAAAGAAGGAGAGATGAACTAGGATTAAAAACAAGCATTTGCAATGCAAAGGGTCTCGCATTTGTGAAAGTTAGAGCTATTGGCATTGTAAATGACAATGTATTTTGCCCATATCTTTTGGTTTGGAGTGGAGTGGATGCATGTGATGTGGAGTAGAATTATGTGGTTTGGAGTGGAATTGTTAGTTATGGAATTATGTGTGGTAATATTGTGTGCTGTTAAATGTATTTGTCTAGTGCAATTATGTGGTATGGCGTGCAGTAGAATTATGTGGATATGAATTATGTGGTATTGAGTGTACTGGAATTATATGCAGTGAGATTGTGTGTCATGGAGTGAAATTATGTGGAATGGTATTTTGTGTTGTGGAGTGGTAGGTAGTGAGAGGGAAGGGAAGGGATAGAACAACCAGAGAGGGAAGGGAGAGAGCAACCAGAGAGGGAAGGGAGAGAGCAGCCAGAGAGGGAAGGGGGAGAGAAGCCTGAGAAGCAAGTGATGGGAGAAAGAAGACAGAGAGGGAAAGGATAGAGCAAGTTGGTTTGTAATTCTGAATGCACCTTTTGCATATGAGATAACATGCCTTGAACAGCTGGAATTGTGTGAGTTGAAACAGGCAGTTTGACTGGTAGGGTGTGTGGATGGCGACTGTATGGACCATAAAAGGGAGTAGTGTTTATCGAGGAATGATGACAGTTATTATACGCCAATTCTGCCAGCCACAAGAGCTCCGGCCAAGTAGTTGCTAATTCAGGTGCGTAGCACCGTAAGTACTGTTTAATCTTTCTGTCTGACCATCAGTCTGAGGATGGTAACTAGTGGACATTGCAGAGTCAATTTGTAGGGTTTTGCACCAATTTTGCCAGAAATGCGCAGAGAATTGAGTTCCTCTATCGGACAGAGTGATTCTTGTCCATGAAGACAAACGATATTGTGAAGAAGCATGGTTGCTAATTCACCAGAGGTTGGGAGACCTTTGCACACAATGAAATGGGTGTATTTAGTCAGGTTATCTATCACTACCAAGATAGCTGTGAACTATTGTACTTTGGGAAGCCCAGTAATGAAGTCCATAGAGATGTGTTCCCAAGGGTGATTTGGAACAGGTAGTGGCATCAATAAGCCTTTGGGTTTGCTGTGGTTGCTTTTGCACCTTGCACAAACTTGACATGACTGGAGCATTTGTGTTAGGTCTTTGGAGAAGGTAGGCCACCAGAAATATATTTTCATTAATTCAACTGTTTTTTGTGGGCCTGGGTGTCCTGCCAAAGGATGGCTGTGTAACCAGTGAAAGGCTGTCTGTCACAACTCTACTGTAGGTAAGAACACTCAAGATTCATGGAAGGGTAAACCTTGACAAAAGGACCATTTGGTATTGTGTTGCAACCAGTCTTGCCATTGCGTGATATGGAAATGGGTGCGGATGAGATCGAAGAACTTTTCTGCAGTTACCAAGCATAAGACTTTTGACGGTGCTATGATAGGAATGTGTTTTTGTTCTACGTGCGTGATCGATGAGTCTTGTCTAGGTAGAGCATCCGCCTTTCGATTATCCGTTCCTGGTTGAAAAGTTACCACAAAGTCGAATTCTGCGAAGAATAACATCCACCTCAATTGTCTGGGGGTTAATACTCTGGCAGAGCTCATAAACTGTAAGTTCCTATGATCTTTTTGCTCAGCTTCATTTCACTTCCTTGACATATATGCTATGGGATGTAGCTGTCCTGTAGTTGAGTGTCTTTGAGAGAGTATTGCTCCCACTGCGACGTCAGAGGCATCTGCTTCTACTATGAATGGTTCTAAGGCATTGGGGTGAGCTAAAATGGGGGCAGAGGTAAAGGCTTTCTTTAAGTTTTGAAATGCTTCACCTGTCTCTTCTGACCAATGAAAGATAGACTTCTTGCACAGTGGTTTTGTAATAGGTGCTACTGTTTGGGAGAAATGGTCGATGAAGCGCCGATAAAAATTTGCAAATCCTAGGAAGCATTGAATATCTCGCACTGATTTTGATGTGGGCCAATCTGTCACGGCTTGGATCTTTCGTTCTGTCATCTGCATACTGTTAGGTGTTAAAATTACTCCTGTGAATTCTACCTTTTTGGTATGAAACTCACACTTGCTTAACTTGCAGTATAAATGATGGGTTCTTAATGTTTGTAACACCATTTTCACATGTCCTTCATGGGCTTCTTCAGAGCTGGAATATATCAGTATGTCGTCGATGTATACAATGACAAAAATTTCTAAATATTCTCTCAGGACGTCGTTTAAGAAGTACTGAAAGTCTGCCGGGGCATTACATAAGCCGAACGGCATTACCAGGTATTTGAACAGGCCATACCGGGTCTTCAAGGCTGTTTTCCACTAATCACCCTCACGGATACGGACTAGATGATAGGCCCCCCACAAGTCAAGTTTGGTGTAGACCACTGCTGTTTTTACCTGGTCTACTAATACTGGTATGAGCTGTAATGGGTATTTGTTTTTAATAGTTACTTTGTTCATTGCTCTGTAGTCAATACAAGGTCTTAACTCACCATTGCGCTTGGGTACGAAAAACAGCGGGGAAGCTGCTGGGGATCGTGAGGGTCTAATCAACCCATTAGCAAAACATTGGTCTATGTATTCACGCAGGTACTGGTTCTCTTTTTCGGACAATGCATAAATCCAACAATTCAGGATATTGCAGCCGGGTATCAGGTCGATTTGGCAATCATACAGCCTGTGAGGAGGTAAGGTGCTTGCCGCCTTTTCGCTGAAAACGTCGTTATACTCTAATATATCCCTGGTAAGACTATTTCCTTTTCTGCGGCAGTTGCTAAGTACTGTTGAGGCTTTCTTTCCCTTTCTTGTCTTGATCGGGAAAAATGTTTTTGGCAATGTGGTGATGAAAAGTGCAGTGTTTGTTTTTGCCAATCTATACTCGATTTATGTACCACCAACCATGGCATCCCTAAGATGAAACCATATTGAGGGGCTTGAATTATATCGAAGTGGATTTTTTCATGATGTTCGTAGTTATTGACATCCTTACATACCATTTACATCTGTGTGGTATGCATAGTGACTGGACCTTCAGCTAGTTCACTACCATCCACTGCCTGTGTGAATTCAGGTATTTTCTTCTTGATATTGGGTATTCACAATTTTGGTGCAGTTTGCTACGAAGTTCCCAGTTGCTCCAGAATCTATCAGGATTTGCACAGGATGCTTTTTCTCTTTGACTGTGATTTGGGCTGAGATTCAAAAGTGTTTGACATGGTGATTGGTACAAGAACATAGTGAAGGGATAGCCATATTACCCAAGAGGTCCTCTTCTTTGTTTCTTGGCTTCTTAGTTTTTCTTGGGATTTTCTAGAGGTGCTATTTTTTTCCTTGTAATTGTAGTTGGGTCCATTTTGTTTTTGGGTTTTAATTGGCATTCTTTTACAAAATGCCCCTCTTTTCCACAATATAGGCATTGACCCTTTCGGCAACGTGTCTCTTTTCCTTCTTTGGTTAGGGGTTGTTGAATGGTTCCAATTTCCATAGGTTCTATAGTGGAATCTGGGGACGTGAACGGAATTTTGTATTTATCCACACGCCAATTAACTCGTTCTGGCCTTTTCTTTTCCACTTTTCTTTCTGTGAGTCTTTGATCTAATCTGAGAGTCAGATTTATTAAGTCTTTACAAGTCTTTGGTTGAGGATCGATTTGCGCCAAAACATCATTCAACTCTTCCTTCTAGCCTTGGTAAAATATTGCTGATCTTTTCTCCTCCGGCCAAGCGGTTTCTATCACTAATCGATTGAAGTGAGATAAATAGGTGATTAGGTCTTTATTTCCCTGTCGGAACTCTAGAACTTCTTTGTCTGCTGACTTGGTTATTGCACGTCTATCAAAGCCCTTTTCAAATTGGTCTACAAACAGACGCCAGTTGTACAGTGACGGACTATCTAGTCGTACTAAAGGAACCACCCAGGTAGCTGCGTCACCAGTCAGATATGAGATGAGAAAAGCAATTCGGGATTGTGGATCAGGGAAGGCACCAGGTCGACACGTAAAATGTAACTCCACCTGTGTGAGAAATATCTGAACCTTATTGGCATCTACTGAGAACCTTTCTGGTGCAGCTAATGGGATTTGCGTGGGTACGTTCAATGCAATATTAGTGGGTGCGGGAGGCATTGTGCATGGTTGGGGTGTGGCCCCTGTTCCATCCACCTTAGCTTGGAGCTGGATCACCTTGTTAACGAGATCTGCCGTAACATTGTTAGAATCTGCTAGGTCTCTTTGCATTTGCGTAATCACCTGCATTAAGGTGTCTAAGGTAGCCATCTTGTACAACTCCTGTGCAGATCAAGAGGAAATTGAATTTGTGGGCTCACTATTCTGTCAGGGCCGCCCTTTCCTCTGGATCTGCACGTCGCTGAACAAGAGGCCCACCTCCAGGCAGCACCAACTCAGAATGCCGTGATGTCACTGAGTTTTGGAAATGCCAGGCGAGGAGAAGGGAGATTAGGAAGGGAACCGGTAGAAGGGTTATCTGAAAGGCAAGGGTTAACGTAATACAAACACAACTATATGAATGTAACAGTTATCACACAGTAGATCAGATAATCTTGGCATCAGCAATGTTGTCGAGTGAAGAGAGCGAGTTTTCGCAAAGTTCGCTTCCAACTTTCACAGCCCAATATGACAAGGAGCTCAAAAATCACAACCAAGACTCACTCAATATCATAGGAGTTAAACTATCGCAATTCCACACCGAGGGAGAAACCTACTAACAAGATCCTGCTATCTAAACATGCCGCCAAAATAAAGCCCTACAAAACGAATCCAAAGCTCAAGCAGAACTGCTGTCCCTTATAACTGACGGTTTTCACTAGAGAAACGGTAACTGAGACGTCCTCCCCTCCCTGAGAACAATATTGGAATGATCATAAAAGTCTTTAAAACAGGGAAAAGCAGTAAACACAAATACAATGTTTCAAGTCTTTCTTTAGATGCTAATAAAAGCGGGCGCAGATGTACATGGCAAAACTATTGTGACTCTGACCTTTCGCCTTCGCAATTGGGAATAATTGCAACAGAAGTCTCTGTTGCGGTGAAACATCCGGTTCCAAGTTGCCGAGGGACACAATAGTATCCCGATACAAGCGAGCCGCTCGGAGGAACACACTCACCGTAACGAGTACGACCTACTAGTTTAAAGGGGCTGAGATCAAAGAGAGCACTGGGGAGATTAGCTCTTCCTCACACGAAGCCTCCAGAATAGTGAGCGAGCCCAGTAGGGTGTGGCTGGTATTTATAGAGCAGCTGCACTCCAAGATGGCCGCTGCCAGTGCAAATCTGGGAATGGTAGTCCGATCATAAACCCCAGTTTCCACAGAGTACATGGCAGTGGTAGTTGCAGCGTAACCACCAACAACCAGTGCCCGCAGCCCAATGTGCTCTACCACACAGTGGTGCAGAGAGTGAGCTTTTGCACAGGAACTGACTATTAGCAGAGGTGTAACATGAGAACTGCGGATAGCTGCAGTGGAGACACTGGTGGAGGCGGGCCCTGGACCGCGCGATACCATGCCCCTGACAAGCAGCCAGAGAGGGAAGGGAAAGAGCAACCAGAGAGGGAAGGGATAGAGCAGCCAGACAGGGTAGTGAGAGAGCAGCAGCAGAGGAAACTGAGAGAACTCCCAGAGAGGGAAGGAATGGAGAGAGCAGACAGAGAGGGAAGGGAAAGTGAAACCAGTGTGGGAAAGGAGAGAACAGCCAGAGAGCGAATGGATAGAGCAGCCACAGATGGAAGGGAGAGAGCAGCCAGAGAGGGAAGGGAGAGAGTAGCTAGAGAGGAAAGGGAGTGAGCAGCCAGAGAGGAAAGTGAGAGAGCAGCCAGAGAGGGAAGGGGGAGAGCAGCCAGAGAGGGAAGGGATTGGAGAGAACAGCCAGAGAGGGAAGAGATTGGAGAGAGCTGCCATATAGGGATGGGGTAGAGCAGCCAGAGAGGGAAGGGAGAGAGCAGCCAGAGAGGCAAGGGGAGAGCAGCATAGGAGGGAAGGGAGAGAGCAGCCAGAGAGGGAAGGAAGTGAGCAGCCAGAGAGGGAAGAGAAAAAGTAGCCAGAGAAGGAAGGGAGAGAGTGGCTAGAGAGGAAAGGGAGAGAGTAGCCAGAGAGGGAAGTGCTGACGCAAATAAGCTAATTAGAAATTTATTAATGATGTTTATGTGTTTTGAATAATGAAAAGGTCATAGAGAAATTAATTGTAGAGAAAATAAAGCACACATTTGAAATTGTGACCATGGGGAGTGGCAGCCATGTACACAAAGTTATGCTAAAACAACTAAAGATTTATGAATTAATGAAAATATATAAGAATAATGTAGTAATATGGCATATTCAAATGTATAACCTATGTCTTATATTGATTTGTAGAGTTAACTTAGCTGTGACCAAGGCCTATCCTTTTTCCAGGCCTCACAAGAAGGGCTGAATCACCAACGTGCTGCAGACCAACTGAATCCTCTTTTTGTATCCAGACTGCGCTCCATTCTGGTCAGCCTTCACTTACTACTTTTAACCAGTCTCCCGCGACTAGATGTCTGCATTTGTTGATTTGATCTTTTAGATGCTAGTTTTCAGCTACAAGCTTTGAAAAATCATAACTATGGTCTGATTATTGGAATTTTGACATTTTGGTGTCAAATAATTTATTCAAATTTACTCTTTTTTTCTAAATTGGCATGGGATTTTTCTTGTGTTGTGTTTTACTTTGTTACTGTTTGTGTGCTGCATACATACTTTACACATTGCGTCTAAGTTAAGCCTGGTTGCTTCTTGTGCCAAGTTACCCAGGTTTAAGCCAAGGTAAATTTAGAGACTTTTTGTGGTTCACTCTGCAAAAGATTGTGGTTGTTGTTTGACTTGGACTGTTTCTGATGTTGATAATGTGATGTTTTTATTGGTGATGTTTCTGATGTTTAGAATGTGATGTTGCACTATCGGATGTTTGGGATGTTTAGATTGAGATGGTGTGCTATGCAATGCTTGGGATGTTTAGAAAGTGATGCTGTTCTACGTAATGTTTGAGATAGTTAGAGTGTGATCTTGTGCTATGTGACCTTTGGGATGTTTACAATGTGATGTTGTGTTCTGTGATCTTTAGGATATGATGTTCTATGTAATGCTTCAGATGTGATGACGGTACCAGTGGCCGCGGCGATCTCGGTGGTTGTAATCCCCATCCACCAGCCTGTCCATAGCGGTTTACACTGCTATGGAAAGGCTGCCTGAATGGGGGTGTAGAGCGCCCCATGCAAAGCCCCGTCACACATTCCATGGCCCAAATTACAGGCAGTGGAATGCATGATGAGTGCTGCCACACCCACTGCACCGCCACATTGCAACCGGCACCATTACGAGCCGACTGCAATGTTACAGCCCTGTTTCCCGCTGGGCCGGCGGGTGGAAACACTGTTCCCACCCGGTGGGGTTCAGCCCGCAAAGGCGGTCTAGTGGCGTTATAAGTTTGGCGGGCGGCCTCCGCCGTCCACGAAACTCATAATGAGGCCCTCAATGTTTGGGATGGGATGTTTGGATGTGTTGTGTTGTGCTGAACTCTGCTTTGCTGGGTTAAATTAGGTTGCACAATGTTATGCTATGTTTTGTGCTGTTAGGTAATGTTATGTGACATTGGGTGGTATAATGTTGTTATGTTGTTGTGTGATGTAATTTTGTAATGCTATGCATTATTATGTTCTGTGATGCCATGTTACGTTAGGTTACAATACTGTTTGGCACTGATGGATGCTGTAAGTTGCAGAATGTCATCTGGCAGTTGTTGATTTCTTCATAGTGATTTCCCCATTCTGTTCATCTACCCCACAATCCCTGTAGGTATGTATAATAATGGAGATACTTCATGCAAATTGATTTTCCTACAGACCGTACCCCATCTGGATTGAAATATGTGACTTTCTCACCATTTGTGAGGAAGTAGGGAGGTAAATGTATCCAGTCATTGTTTATTTACTATGGTATGGACAAAGGGTTTCAGTTCCCAAAAAGAAGGATGCCAAGGCTGAGCGCATGGTCTAGTATGTGGTTAATGGGTTCTCTCTTGGCCTTCTTGCTGTTGGGAACTGCTACCCACTGGTAAACACTATGGGGGTCATTCTGACCCTGGCGGCCGGTGACCGCCAGGGTCACCGACCACGGGAGCACCGCCAACAGGCTGGCGGTGCTCCCGAGGGCATTCTGACCGCGGCGGTTCAGCCGCGGTCAGAAAGGGTAAACCGGCGGTCTCCCGCCGGTTTACCACTGCCCTACAGAATCCTCCATGGCTGCGGAGCGCGCTCTGCAGCCATGGGGATTCTGACACCCCCTACCGCCATCCTGTTCCTGGCGGGTCTCCCGCCAGGAACAGGATGGCGGTAGGGGGTGCCGCGGGGCCCCTGGGGGCCCCTGCAGTGCTCATGCCCATGGCATGGGCACTGCAGGGGCCCCCGTAAGAGGGCCCCGCAAAGTATTTCAGTGTCTGCAAAGCAGACACTGAAATACGCAACGGGTGCAACTGCACCCGTCGCACCTTCCCACTATGCCGGCTCCATTCGGAGCCGGCGTCCTCGTGGGAAGGTCGATTTGCCCTGGGCTGGCGGGCGGCCTTTTGGCGGCCGCCCGCCAGCCCAGGGCAAATCCCAAAATACCCTCAGCGGTCTTTTGACCGCGGAGCGGTAATTTGGAGGGGGAACATTGGCGGGCGGCCTCCGCCGCCCGCCAATGTTAGAATCACCCCCTATATTTATTGGAGCATCAGTGACAACCTACACTGGCTCATGTCTAAGAGATCAATCCTTTGCCACCCCCACAGTAAGTACTAATTTCTTGGATAGTTCATGAGGATAACCATATATATTTTTTGGCAGTATTTTTCACCCTTTCACAGTTTTGTGACTGTAAGATGTTCCCCTTATCATCTAAGTCCTGATGATACCTTGTCATTTTACTCTGGGTCAAAATGTCATTGACAACTATAACAAACAAACAAACAGCATAGCACTGTTATAAGGCCAATAGACTACCATTGATCATTCTTTATATTTATTTGTTATGAGAAACACACATGAATATTTCTTGCTGTAAAAAAGATTTTGTTCAATTTCTCTTTTTTATTGTTCTGCTTAACTAGGGACACCTTGCACACTATTTTACCGTAATTAGCAAATGTAATTTTAATGCTTCTGTATTTTGTACATTAAGGAATATAATAAAGGTTTTCAGAAATAAGCATGGTGGTCTTATACGTAATTGCATTTCGACAGCATTAACTATATGTGGCTATTTTTTTAAAAATGTTGTGACTTTTTCCAGTGATACCTTGGAGTGCCAGAGCTTTGTTTCAGTACTGTGTGTGAGCTGCCAGCTGACACAGGGGAGTGTGTGGGTCAAGCGGCTGTTACTAGGAATGGATGTGTCACCTGATGGAGTGGAGAGTGAGAGCTGGAGCTGTGTGTGGATTGTCACCTGATAAAGTGGAGTGTGGGAGCTGAGGGACTGGAGCTGTGTGTGGGTTTTCACCTGATGGAGTGGAGTGTGGAAGCTGAGGGACTGGAGCTGTATGTGTGTTGTCACCTGATGGAGTGGAGTGTGGGAGATGAAGGACTGGAGCTGTGTGTGGTTTGTCACCTGATGGAGTGGAGTGTGCGAGCTGAGGGACTGGGGCTGTGTGTGGGCTGTCACCTGATGGAGTGGAGTGTGTGAGCTGAGGGACTGGAGCTGTGTGTGTGTTGTCACCTGATGGAGTAGAGTGTGTGAGCTGAGGGGCTGGCACTGTATGTGGGATGTCACCTGAAAGAGAGTTGTATGTGAGCTGAGGGCCTGGCACTGTGTGTGGGCTGTCACTTGAAGGAGTAGAGTGTGTTAGATGAGGAACGAGAGCTGTGTGTGGGTTGTCACCTGAAAGAGTGGAGTGTGTAAGCTGAGGGGCTGGCACTGTGTGGGGGTGTCGCCTGAAAGAGTGGAGTGTGAAAGCTGAGGGACTCGGACTGTGTGTGGGTTGTCACCTGATAAAGTAGAGTGTGGGAGCTGAGGCATTGGAGCTGTGTGTGGTTTGCCACCTGATAGAGTGGAGTGTGCTAGCTGAGGAACTGGGGCTGTGTGTGGGCTGCCACCTGATGGAGTAGCGTATGGGAGCTGAGGGCCTGGTGCTGTGTGTGGACTTTCACCGAATGGAGTTTGAGAGCTGAGGGGCTGGAGTAGATTGTGTGAGCTGAGGGGCTGGCACTGTGTGTGGGATGTCACCTGATGGAGTGGAGTGTGTGAGCTGAGGGACTGAAGTTGTGTGTGGTTTGTCAACTGATGGAGTAAGGTGTGAGAGCTGAGGGACTGGAGCTCTGTGTGGGTTGTCACCTGATGGAGTGGAGGTTATGACCTGAGGGACTGGAGCTGTGTGTGGGTTGTCCCCTGATGGGGTAAAGTGTGTGAGCTAAGGGACTGGAGCTGTGTGTGGATTGTCATCTGATGGAGTGGAGTGTGCGAGCTGAGGGACTGGAGCTGTGTCTGGGTTGTCATCTAATGAGTGGAGTGTGTGAGCTGAGGGACTGGAGCTTTGTGGGGGTTGTCACCTGATGGAGTAGAGTGTGTGAGCTGAAGGTCTTGAGTTGTGTGTGAGTTGTCACCCGATGGAGTAGATTGTGTGCGCTAAGTGGCAGGCACTGTGTGTGGGATGGCACCTGACGGAGTGGAGTGTGTGAGCTGAGGGACTGGAGTTGTGTGTGGTTTGTCAACTAATGGAGTGAGGTGTGCAAGCTGAGGGACTGAAGCTCTGTGTGCGTTGTCACCTGATGGAGTGGAGGTTATGACCTGAGGGACTGTAGCTGTGTGTGGGTTGTCCCCTGATGGGGTGAAGTATGTGAGTTGAGGGACTAGAGCTGTGTGTGGGTTGTCACCAGATGGAGTAGAGTGTGCAAGCTCAATGACTGATGCTATGTGTTGGTTCTCACCTGATGGAGTGTGCAAGCTGAATGGCTGATGCTATGTGTGGGTTGTCAGCTGGTGGAGTGGAGTGTGCAAGTTGGGGGACTGGAGCTGTGTTTGTGTTGTCACCTGAAAGAATGGAGCATGTGAACTGAGGGCCTGCCACTGTGTGTGGGCTGTCACGTAATGGTGTGGAGTGTGAAAGCTGCTGGGCTGGCACTGTGGGTGGGTTGTCAGCTGACACAGGGGAGTGTATGAGCCGTGGGACTATGTGTGGTTTGTCAGCTGACAGAGGAGAGTGTCCTACCTGAAGGGCAGGTACTGTGTGTGGGTTATCAGCTGGCACTGGACAGTGTACACATGGAGGGGCAGGCACTGTTTGTGGGTTATCAGCGCTGACACAGGGGAGTGTGTGGTTGAAGGGACTGTGATCATGTGTGGTTTGTCAGCTGACATAAGGGAGAGGTCATGCGCCGGCACTGTCACTATGTGTGGGAGTGTCAGCTAACAATAGAGGGCACTGACTTCACACAAATAGTGAAAGCTGTGTTAGGTGGTACTATGTATGGTTTGCTACCCTATGAGTGGTTTAGTCAGACTGCAGCACTGCACTGAGAGTCAGACATGGTGAGGTGGGGAAACAGACCCCTTTACAAACACCACAATGGTTGTACTGAGACTCACAGAGATGTAATAACACAGTTGTACATCAGACACATCTGGTGACAACGAGATATTGAGTTTTATGCAATCAAATTTCCACTACACATTTCCTGGTTCAGGGCAGGGATCACCAATTATTTATTCACCACTAAATGAAGGAAATTATCTAAGCATAAACCCACCAAGTCCCAGAACAAAAAAAATCTATTTACCTTTGCAAAAGGTCACCTACAGAAAACATGTATTACTAATTCAGCCACTGACTGTATTTCCCGGTTCAGAAGCTCACATGGGCGGCATCAAAATTGAATTGTTCTTTTTGTGAGGAAGTTGATTATGCTCCAAGGTGTTTGGCAGCTCATAAGAGATGAAAGACGTCACCAGAATTAGCAATGCAATCCAAACCCCTTTATAAGGAAGCAACAGTCTGCACAGTGTTTCCTTAAGCACCTAAAAATCTAGCTAATTTAGCTACTGTGCCCTGACAGGGAGCACATCTTGCACCTCTGTCCTGCAGCACTGAGCCAGGGACTGTCCCTTGACAGAGAGCTCAGCCTGCACCTCTGCCCTGCAGCACTGAGCCAGGGCCCTGGTACTGTCCCCTGACAGAGAGCACATCCTGCACCTCTGCACTGCAGCAGTGAACAAGGACCTAAGAACTGAACCCCAACAGATAAGGCCGATTTGATGGGAGAAGACTTTGAACCAGATCACCATGCTCTGCTAAACAGGGGAGAAGACAATGAGGTGGTAAGTTGAACCCACTCCACAGTTTGTTTTTAATGAGTGTACTGCACAGACCCCAGTAATGTGCAGACATTCTGCCTGCTGATTGCACACAACTCTTAGAGGTAAAAGCATATAAAAGAGGCACAGTAGTTGTTCAATGAGTTGTGTTGTATTTTATTTCTATATGTATTGTGCTTACTGCGCTGATGAGGCACTTAATGCTGGGCAGCATGCTGCTCTTAAACTCAAGATTTGTGGTTGATGCAGTGGCTATTGGTTACTATTGGTCATTTGGATTAGTCTTGTGATCTCATGGAGAGTGTTCCCTGCAGGTACTCAAGTTTCTTTGAGGTAGATTAAAACAATCTGATTATACGTGATCATTAGTGGGAGATATGTCAGCTCATGCAAGTCATTGGTGGATAAACAGGTTAGAGGAGATTCTGTATTGTTAGATTATAGGGAGGTAGTTTCATAGAAGGAGATAAAGTGATCTATGAAATGAGATGTGGACGTTTTAGGAAATATAGTGAGAGAGATGAAGGTAAAAATGTCAGTGGCAGAGTAGGATGTGCTGTGAGAAAGATGATGGTTATTGGAAAGAAAACAAGAGGAGGCAACAGCCAGACATTTCAAGTCAGGGTCAACTTCTCATGCTGGGTGTTAGGAATATGCTTGTGATTTTTAGAGAGAGTATGCAATCTGAGGAAGCAAAACTAGAAAGAAATTACACTGGGAACTGGTGAATGGTCCTTTAGCTGCTGGGCTAACTGGCATTAAATGACTGAATGAGATGTCAGAGAGAGTTTGGTATACTGACCGCTCTTATGTTGGCACTGACATCTTTTGTGTGTGTGTCTAATGTATTTGAGCTTGTGTATGTGTGGGTGTGTGTGGGTGTGTGTACGTACATTCAGCATATGACACATGTATAGGAATAGGTCTCAGTGTGTGAGTACTGCAGCTAGTGGGATCTATTGTGGATGCCCTGGTTTTGTATGGTGCACAATGAACAGTGAGGCTAGTTCACCAGAATGTGGAAGTATAGCTGGGGGTGGTGATCCAAGCACTTCAATGACGGAGGATGGAGACCATGCTACTTTTGGAATTTTCACAAAGCATCTTAGCAAGGACTACTATTTAGTCATTCTAGAGCACTGCTATTTGGTGGATGGTAGGAGTGAGGTTGAGACTTCAGTTTTAGTTGTTCATTATGAGGGACTATATAGGCATGGCCTGCTCTTTTGCCTGTCCCTGACTGCTGCGTCAATAAGACTGATGTTATCCATTTACAGGAATCCCACATTTCAATGGGCCTATGTGTGCATTTACGTGGCTTATGCTGTGCCTGTGTAATGGATATGTCTGCTTGGTGACAGCGTTATGTAACCTTACCCTGCAGTTTTTACCTCACACTCCATTTAACATGCAGTCTTTACCACGCAGGGAAGTACCACACAGGTAAGTGATCCTAATGGGTTCTTACCTTTCCCCCACATCCTTTACCATGCAATGCTTTACTCCTCATGTAAGTATGTATATCTTTACAAAACCATTATTTTAACTTTATTTTAAATAAAAAAAGAGGTTAAGGTGTGGTCTTAGTTAAAGTGTGGTGAGCATGATTTTAGGGTTACAGACTGAGTAAACATAAAGGATGGGTCTCTATAGGGTTATGGGGTGGGGAGAGGTAATGGAAGAACATTGATATGAGGGTTGAGGATGATTAGAGGTACTGATAGGTGAGTGTTATTTTATGGTTAAAGAACAGGTGAAGGCAAATATATGTAAATGTAATTTTAGAGGTAAAGGATGGGAAGCTGTAAAGGGAGCAAAGGGTGATTTTAGGGTTAGAGGGTTGGTAGGGATAAAGAGAGGTGAGGGTGATTTTAGGGTAAAGTGGTGGGCAGAGGGAAAAGGGCCAAGGGTTTCTCAGGGCTGATGGGGGTAAAGAGTGGTATGTTTTTCATTTATTAAAAAGGGGGATTTCCATCAAAAATGGAGTTAAAGAAAAAAAATGAAAACCACATAAACTAAAGTTAAATTAAATAATTTAAAATGATAAAAATGTAAATAAATATAATTTTTTGTTAAACATTATATAAAGGTTGCTCACATGTATCATTTAATCAGAGACAATTTTAATAACCTATGTCAAATGTAAAAAATACTGCAACAATTTTTATTGAAATATAACTAAACTGATTTTTATTGTATTTCTTGGACTAATTAATAATGCATTTTAAAAATACTGCTTTTTTCTTTAGGTGGAAATGTATGTTTTAATTAAACTTCATAAAAATAATTTCAATGTACTACACTGCCATTAATTAGAGATTTACTTTAAATTACGTTAATTGAACTGTAGTATTTTGTGTTTTATTCTACATTTAATATATTTATATATAATTAATTTACATTAATGTACATTAATATTTAATATAAAAATATTTGTAATTCTTATGTTCGAATTGAATACATTTTTAAATTTTCCATATAGTTTCAATAGGGAAATCTGCAGTTAGGATGTTTTCTGATGGTGAAAGTCAGAAAGGCATTGGCTGAATTCAAGTGTCGAAGAAATTAAGGAGTGAGGCTGAGCTGATAATTGACTTTGAAAACACCACAAGAAGGATTGTTTACATACTTAGTTTTGGAACAGTAAAACAAGTGAGCAACTCCTTGTATTATTTGAGTGCTGCTTAGTAAAGCAATTGTTTTCTTGTGAGTGTTTGTGCACCTGGCTCGTCTAGCATTTTACAATCACATAAAGTTCAGATCAGTGGTGTACCAAGGAGCAGAGGAGTGTGTGTGAGTGATGGTGAAGTAAGATCATGGTTGTAAAAAGGAGCTGAGGGGTGTGCACAAGTGGTAAGGAAATGATGAAATAAGATGAGCATTGTACCATAAAGCAGAGGACCCAAGCGAGTGATGAAGTGATGGTGAATTAAGATCAGTGTTGTACTAAGGAGGAAAGGGGCATGTGTGAGTTGTGAAGTAATGGTGAGGTAAGAAGAAGGGTGTCCCAAGGAGCAGAGGGGTGCTTATGAGTCTTGGCAAAGGTAAATCAGCAGTGTCCCGAGGAACAGAGGGTGCATGAGTATTGGCAAACAAGAACACGGGTTGAAAGGGTGGAAGAACGATATTGGTTGTAGTTATAAGCACACTCTGTAGTACGGAAAGTACTAGTGATGCAGAGGTGAGATTGTAAAAGAACAATGCATTGAGCAGCCTAAGGAGAGGTCTAGAGGAACATGCAGTAGTTACATTAAAAAAGATGCTTGGAGTGGTAATGGTGACCTTAAAAGCCTGGGAAAGTGATCCATCCAAATGAAACAAGGAAAGGAGATATCATGACTTAAAGATAGGATCATGCAGGTGACATCAAAGAGTAACTTAGAAAGAATCCTAAAATGGAGCACACTAATCTAAGGATGGTGCACGTCTCACTCTCTACATGTGTGCTACATATGCTATCCACATTTACTCTTCAGTCTCCGTACACCTGTGCTCTCCCCTACATTATATTCCCTACATCTAATGTCCACCCTCTGTAGCTGACCTCAATGTATATGTTTTGCTTTAGACATCAACCCAAATGTCTCTCCATGCACTCTCCAAGTTCTAGATCCATTCTCCACCTTGTGCATCGGTCCCTCTGCTTTTTACTTTGTGCGTTTGTACACCTCTTCAAGCACAACATCTGCTGGCTGTGCACATCTTTCTCTGCATTCTCATCAGTCCTCCACCCCATACACTTGTCACTTACCTCTGCTCTCTATCCTACTTGTTCATTCAAAACCTTCTTCTTTCTCTCTTAAGGCTATGCAGCATCTCTCCACTCCATACATCCACTCTGCCCATAACATCTGATGCTCACAATGTCCACCTACTCTCCACCATCTACTTGTCCTCTTTATTCACTCTTTTTGCTTTAAGTGCACCATCTGCCCCTGTCCTCTGCCTTCTACATCTGCTGTTGGCCTTCTATATTGGCAATAAAATCCACTTGTCATGCTTGCATGAGCTTTCTATGTCTACTGAGCATGTTAGTGCCACTCTAGTCCTGCTCACCTGTGGCATCTTGTCACAATCTCCATGTGGACCCTTTCCAAAGCTCTCCAACCAGTAAATTGGCTCTCTGGATCCATATCCTTCTCAACATCTACTTATGCTTCCCCCTCTGCTCACCACAAGTATTCTGCACATCTGCACTCCCAATCTGCTTCCCATACTGCACTATAAATGCTATCCTAATGCTACTTAGCAACGTTGTACTCTTGTATTAAACTCACCCACTATTCAGGTCCACTCTCTGTATCCAGTCTTGGCATGACACCCTTTCTGCTGTTCAATACTCCTTTCTTCCACTCTCTGCAACACCAATTTGCTCTCCCCAGTCAACTGTGGCTCTGTGTATTTGCTGTCCACATGAATACCCTCATTGTATATGCTTTCTAAATCAGCCTCCAAACTCACTTACACTGATTACCCATTCTTAATCAGAGCTTTCCAGCAATAACTATTCCAATTAAATAGTGCCACTTGGACACCATGCAGAGCAGAGTTCAGTAACAACCTCTTTCATAAGACTCACTACACTCACTACTAACAGTTCCTCAGTCTATTACATGCAACTCACCTAGTCCAATTTACAACACTCAGTCATATACAGCCTTGTGTGCCACATTCTGCCACTCAAACATCCCAATGCATACTCCTCACAGCACTGCCTAATAAAGCGCTCAGACCTCCAGTTGCCAATAGATGCTACAATATCTTTGATGTCACTCTGCTCATTGTTTGTGACCAACCACCACTTATTCAGACTTTTCATTCGCCACCATCATGTACCACTATTAATATGAATGTCCACAACTACTCACAGGAACACCATTTTCCTCATCAAAACATACTTCACCATTTACACTCTGTATCACACAGCAACTCTGAACCTCACTCATTACCTTATCACTTAACATGTAACAACATGTATTTACACCCACTGATGGCACAATCCACTAACATCGCCACATCCTGATGACACATTGTGATTCTTCACACTCACACCAGTCACTCACACCACTTACTTCAATCAGCCATACCACACTAGGTACTTGAAAAACGACTGATTCAGAATTGACAATCCACTAACCTTAATCCTCTATAATAGAACTCAAACTTCTCTCTCTGCCCCACTAAGTGCCACCCACTCACACCAGTCAGATCTCTTGCACCACTCAGATCACAAATGAAGTTCACAATGTTATTCAACACCACAGCTATGAACCTGCCCTAGGTGACTGACTGGTTGGGTCTGGTCTATACAGGGTGATTTTTACTCTGTCTGTAAAGTACAATGTTATGACAGAGCTCATGGGAGGCGACAGATGTGGTCTGGAATCAGCACTCTGTGCAGAGACTCCTGTCATGGTGGCACCAGTGACCCCATTCAAAGCACCACAGTCAGTAATCGTTGGAGATGCTTAGAAAACATCTGTCCACAATGGGGTTTTCTATTCATGAAATAGCTTTCCTCAGATTGAAACAAACAGTCAAACTTTCAAATGAGCCACATCTAAGTAATAATTTGCTGAGCCAGATCAAAGTGGTCCTCTGTCTTTTATGCAGCCCCCTGGTCTAACATTCAGTTTGATCTCCTGCTCCCCCAGTACTTTGCTGCTTGTAAGCAGTGAGATGAGGGGACTGTCTGGACCCTTAACAAAACTTATAGTTTGAAAGTCATGCAAGTCATGAATGACTGTTAAAATTTGCCAAATGTGGAGCTGGGAGAGTTGGCATCTTTATGTCTTTGTATATGTCAATCAAGGCTCAAATAGTATGTGGAAGTGCACATCAAAATTATTTTGGCAAAGCTCTTGTGAGTCACTGAGACATGGAATGTAGTCCTTCCTAAGAAGACATTTTTTCTGACTTCAATGACAGAAGCATCCTCAAATTGAGGCACCAAGTGAAGGTATCAGGGGATCTTCCCACTGCACGGTGGAGCTCATCCAGTGATCAGGGTGATGAGCTGTAGAGTACTTAGGGGCTGATTTTAGAGCCCTTAGCTCCTCCTTATGCCGCATTAGCATAATTTTGTTAATGCTAATGTGGCCCAACAAGGTCAAAATCACCAGGCCAAATTTACTAAGTGGTCCAATGCATGCATTGCTCCACTTTGTAACGCTTTGCGCTACATTATGCCTGCACCAGGCATAATGTATGTAAAAGGGGCGTTCCCCCATTAGGGAGGATGAAAAACTGGCACAAGGAAATCTATAAGATTTCTTTGCGTCATTTATTTTGGCACTTTTAAAGCTCAAAGCAGGTGTTAAAAGGAGACATGCCATTGTTTTCAATGGGCTTTGCAGGATTAGCGGCAACATTTTTTATGCTAATCCTGCGAAGGGCCGTACTAGCGTCAAACATTTTGACACTAGTTCCCCTAACTACCACCATGGTGTGCCGTTTCTTAGATACGGTGCATGCATGATGGCGATAGGGGGCACTAAGGGGCACAAAGAAAAGCAGAGCTGCTCTGGGTGCAGTGCCACTTTTCTTAAGTCAGGGCCTTTCAGCATCTGTAGAGCTTGCTATTTAGAGTTAGGCAGATGTGAGCTATTCACCAAAAATTAGAAGTAGTCCCATACACTCTACCTAGTTGTGTACAAATTTATATTTAGATGTTTATATGTGCCTTAACCACAAAAAATATTGCCAGCAGCACATCTGCCAATTTTTGGTGGTTGTCCCTCATCCCCAAACTATAAAAAACATATTTTTTCCTACACCCAAAAATAGATTCCAGTACTGAGTCCCAGTCTCCTTACCTGCTACCAGTGTGTTGGGCATTATACCTAGGTATTGAGATCTTCCCATTGGTAGGCTTTGAGGGTGTCCAAAGACACATAGGATATTGTAAAAACTTTAGACATATATGGCCAGATTTATGAAAATGATGCATCGTCATGATAATCCACTGTTTGAGCGCCGCATTTCACCCCCCTAACGCCACCATGTGTGCTCCATATTTAAGATACGGCACAGGGAACTAGCTTCAAAATTTTTGATGCTATTTTGGCGTTTTGCAGGATTTGCACCAAAAATGTTGATGCTAATCATACATAGTGAAAGGAGGCTCATTGAAAGCAATGGGAGCGTCATTTAAACTCTTGCCTTAGGCCCACTGAGTCAACATTAGGGACCCCCAGCAAGTCCTGAACAAAAGATTTAAGATTGCTTTCTAGGGAGTCCACATTCTCTTACATTGAAAGGCACTGACTTTGTCAAAAAGGGTTCCATAAACTATTGGCCAATTTCAAGCTATTGATATTGATTTCATCCAGTTTAACAGGCAGGATGAAAGCCAACATTCCATCCACCTTGAACACAGCCTTCCAAAGAGAGTGGCCAGGTTACCTGCAAGTCCAGGTTACCTGCAAAGGTTATCCTGCTCTGAAGTAACAACCATAAACCTCACAGTAAACAACACCCTGACAATGAGCCAATCAATGTCACAAAAAATGGGTATGTGTTCCTCAAGAGTATAGGGTTCATGGCTCTCGAAGGCTCTTGAACCCTCCCTGAGAGGCCAGCCAGTGATGTGGACAACATCATCCACCATCCAGAGTATTTCAATGAGGCCCTGGGCAAACTAGTCAGCACACCATCAAACTGGGATCTTGGAGGTGGGCTGTAATTGAGTCCAGGCAAGAGGAGAGCTCACTCTCCTGCCAGAAGATACGTCTACAGCGAATATCAGGGGGGCTAAATGCCTAGCTTAATACCTGGCTTTTGTACAGTAGGTGGTAGTAACGGTGCCGGTGTCAGAGAAAATACGTTTTTATTTAAGTTTGTATAAGTACACATCTGGATCCCATCAATGCCGTGCACAGTTTCTTTTAAAACTAGGAAAGAAATGTTAAACTTTAAACTAGGACATGTTTTAAAGAATGCAATTACAAACACTATGGGGGTTATTCTAACTTTGGAGGAGGTGTTAATCCGTCCCAAAAGTGACGGATTTACCACCAGCCGTATTACGAGTCCATTATATCCTATGGAACTCGTAATACAGCTGGTGGTATATCCGTCACTTTACCGTCACTTTTGGGACGGATTAACACTCCTCCAAAGTTAGAATAACCCCCTATATTCAATCACTCAAGCAAAGCACACAACATCGTACTGGAGTAGCACTGTGACCTGCCTCGTGTGCTCATGCTACAGTATGCCATGTGGATATAGCATTGCATCATGACACTTTGTAAAAGCAGCTCTGAGTCATGTGCTTAAACATTTGATTTATTATTCAACTAATCTTTGTAGTATGTTCAAGATATGCAAAGCTGTTTCACCACTTATGGTTCTATGTATTTATTAATGGAAACAAGAATGTTCCTTACTTTTAGAAATGACAAACTAATTCCCTAAGTCAGACCTTAATTCAATCTCTGCCCCAGGCCACCTGCGAACAGCTACACTATATTGCTTGTTTGGAAATCTCAGTGTCTCACCCTCTAATATTATTGACTAAGCTACAGTCCTGAGAGCCAAGTGGCAGAAAAACTCTCAACTATAGCAGTCTGAACAGGACTGACCTGTTGTTTAATGGGCACCCTGTATCACCTTAGCTGTTTAACCGTAGTTATTATTTGGGGTCTGCCAAATATTAATGAATCTGCTTTCTTGTTACTTTCAGTCAAAGAAAGAGTGCCATGAGAACAGATACTGTGGCATAATATTGATCATAATTATTGTTATTATCAGGAACTCTCCAGCCTTATTAACTGGTTTCATAACAACTGAGAGACAATGAAAGTTGTGTGCTGCGAACACAATGTACTTTGAAAGGTTGCTCACTGGTAATAATGATTACAAACTGTTCCCTAAATAATGCCGGAGCGGGTCCTCCACTTTTTTGTTTAGTGGGCTAGTCCGTTGACGTCCATCATGGCCAGCCAAGGCTTTTGTCAGTTCTTTCCTTGACTACATCTTGCCTTTGTCCTGCTTCCACTTCATCCTGTGTGTGGTGGGGGATTTCAACATATAGCCTGAATCTTCTCCCACTTCACAAGTCATCACCAACTTTATTGTTGCTATGGTGTCCTTGGAGCTATGCCAGAAAGTGTCTGGTCCCACACATCTTAAAGGCTATAAATGGGATGTGGATTTTGGACCGACTGAGTTGGTTGAATGGCTGGAAACTACTCATCAGGTCTGGACAGATCACTTTCTTGACTGCTTTTTCCTAAAGCCTTGTCAGAGAAATCATCCTGGCCAATATAATTCCAGGATATCCCAGTTCAAGAGATTTGGAGTAAACTTTCTATTCTCACACTCAGTCAGTTGGATGTGGGTGAGACATCCTCCAACTTCTATTCTTCGGAAAATAGTTATAAGAACTATGGGCAGTAGAAGAGAACAACATTGGATGTTGTTTTTCCTTTCTAAAAGTTAACCTGAAGCACAGTACATCTTCAGCCTTGGGGTACAGCACAGAACTATCTGAGGCTAAAAGAGGGTGCGGCGTATTGATTCTTCTATGAAGGCAAAACTGGAACTAAAGTGAGCACTGTCTAGCTATAAGAAACTGGACGTTACTGTATGGAAAATAAATTATTTTTGCCAAACACTCCTCTAAGGAAACTTTTAATCTAGTGCAGTCACTTACTTTACCTACTTGTATGTGTTTCTCTACCGAGCCACCACAAGAGCTTGTAGATCAGCACACCCTAAATTTTGAGAACAAAACAAGGTCCAGCTGTCTCTCACTTGCCTCCTTGGAAAAGATTCTTTAGACAGAAAATAGGTGCCGGGAATGTTTTATTGGTCTGTCACATATCCCCTCGCTCAATGCATAAAAAATTAAAGAACTGTGACATTCCGCAGTGAACCCACAGCTTTCCTAGCACCTAGTGGAGACTAAAACAAGAAGTGACCTATATGGAGTGTACTCATGTGTACCGATTATTTATTGGGTGCTTCCCTCAGTTAGGATGTTGAACCCTAACCTACTTAGTTGGCATGCTTCATCGCCGGGTCCCCGTCAAGCGGATGTTGCAAATCCGCTTGACGGGGACACTTTTGATGGGACATCTTTTCTCTGCCTGTGCATATGACACATACATCAGTAATAAGGTGGTTTATCGTGTGCAATACATGAAGTAATAGTGAACTTTAAAATTAAACTAAAAAAAAAACATGAAATTGCTTTATTAGGAGGGGCTAATGCCAAGATAAAAAATGAGGACCGGTCATATGTCAATGAATGAATCAATCAGGATTTGTAAAACATGGCTAATCAACCAACAGAGAATTGCACTTGCAGGTCCCAGAGAAAGCTGTGAAACAGTGGGAAAAGCACGGAGAAGGCACACAAAAACAGTGGAAAACAAGGAGAAAACAGTGAAAAGATGGAAAAACAAGGAGAGGACACACAGAAAATGGGAGAAAAACAATGAGAAAGCAGTGAAAATGAGGGCAAAAAATTAGAAGACATTAAAAAAATGTGGGGGAAATGCAAGGAGAAAGTAGTGAGACCGAGGGAAAAGCAAAGCGAAATCACTCAAAAAATGGGAAAAAGCAAGGAGAAAACATTGAAACATTACCAAAGCAACTGAATGTGGTCCTTTTCAATACCGGTATTGAGAATATTTTCAGAGTACTATTTTTTCTGACTTTCCATTTCTCAATTAAGTGTTGTAGGAGCCTTCAAATAACAAAGATAGAAGCAAAGTCTACTTCAGCACCCCCAAGTAAGAGGAAACAAGCCTGTTCACCGCTACCTATGAAACTGAGATCATTAGAAGCAAAGGATTTGCCACTGAGTAAGATTTTGAAAGAGCTTCAGGCAGTGCACTGATTCAGTGTGTTCCAATATTAAACACATTTAAGGAATATTGTCTATGAAGGTCCAAGATAATGAAATTAAAATAAATGATTATTGGTCGATCAGATTACTCCCATGCAAAAAGCACTTCTTGACTTGGAAAATAAAACTGTCACAACACTTTACATCTTTAACTTAACTGGAAATTATTGAAGGTCAAAGCTTAAAAACTATGCTGCCACCAACATTAAAGATAACATTTCCAGAAATGTTAGAAATTTATTAGCTTCACTGTACCCCTTCCAATTGAAAAGCTAATCAGTCCAATCCCAGGCATATTGTCTTCAAGGTGTTAAGGCCTCCTCATCTTGTCCTTATTAGGAAGGCTGCAGGAAAATGTCCAACACCAATGATTCAAGAAAACAAGTTGTTCATCCATCAGGACATCTGGAGAAATTTGCTGCAACAGCAGGTCCTCCCGACGGGAAAGCCTGATCAGAGGATATATGCTCAAGCCCAGGTCTTCTGGATACCATATTCCCCATGCCCAATTTGGAGCCACTAGGATGAGTTGGGCCCGGTCACTCCTGATCTTCTTAAGAAGTCAGACGGGAGTGGTATTGCCTGAAAGACATCTAATGGTCCAGAGTTACACTCAAGGTGTAATGCATCTCAGAGCGAGAGCCACCTTGGAAACTCCAACAGACAGAAGTGCTGACATTACATATTCTCACTTGTGGCAAGTAGATGAAGCCAATATTCTCCCTATTTCCTTAAGAGTCATTACGCTACCTCTTTGTGTAACTAACACTCTTGATGTATTAGGGGTTGACGGCTGAGCTCGTCCGGCCTGGCATTCAATGATGCTGCCCGGTGGTTGGTTCACCACCAGGAAGATTCCTAGGTGATCCTGCCATTTCCGGAGGCCTCCTGGCACAGGGTCAGTGATCCCATCCATCCTATTAGTCGTAGTACCACATAGTGGTTGTGTTGTCCCTGACCACAAATACCATCCTCCCATTGAATGGAAGGAAGGCTTTCAACATCATTCGGATGGCCCTCAGCTCCAGGAGATTGGTGTCCAGCCAGGACTCCATGGAGACCAAAGGCCTCTGTGCTCCACCTCTCCCAGATATATACGCCCCAACCCAGAAGCAATGCCTTGGTCACCACTGAGTTGGAAATAGAGAGGGTCTGCCGCTGATCCAACCACAGTGCAGCGCCACTTTTTTTGCACCCCTTAGCACCCCCTAACGCTGCCATGTGTGCGCCACCATGTGTGCACCATATTTAAAATATGGCGCACCATGGTGGTAGTTAGGGGACTAGCGTTAACATTTTTCATGCTAGTCCGGCGCTATGGAGGATTAGCATCAAACATTTTGACGCTAATCCTGCAAAGCACCTAGAGGCCAATTGTATGCAATGGATGTCTCCTTTTAACCCCTGCTCTGAGCAGGCGTTAAAAGTACCAAAACAAAATGGATCGAGGAAATCTCTTAGATTTCCTTGCGCCATTTTTTGGCCCTCCTAATGGGGTAAAGCCCCCTTTGCATACATTATGCCTGGTGCAGACATAATATAGAACAAAGGATTACAAAGTGGTGCAATGCATGCATTGCACCATTTTATAAATATGGTGCTGCATTGTTGGCCTTTTTGGGCCACATTTGCGTAAAAAAAGAAAAAAAAGTTGGTGCAAGGAGGTCCTAGGAGCTCTTAAATATGCACCTAAATTGCTTATCCTATACAATTATTTCTAGTCTGTGCTTAGAATTCTTAAAGTGAATTTAGTTGAGAACTCGAATTGTTGTCACAGAAAAAGTGTAGTTGCTTCTATAAAACAGATGTTAACTGATTGCCCTATCTTTTTATATTTTTTGATAGATGTATGGAAGGTGTTAGTTAACTTTTTTAATTTCCATAAACAGTTATAGTTTAACTTCATTTTTTGAAAATGTAGAGTTCTTCTCTATCAATTCTCTCCATGGGGTAAGTCATCCCTCTTTTATGTTCGTAAACATTCACCAGCACTCATTTCTATGATGTGGAATATTCTAGACCTATACATTGCTAATGCTGATCCAATATAGTTTCAATCAATGTGTTGTTCATTTATTATTACAGTAGCTGTTAATAATTGTAGTTTTTCCTTTGTCTGGAGTTGGTCTCATATAGACATACAAGCATGTTATGTAGGTTTCTACTGTCATGATCTTAATTCTGTGTATTTACTATAATCAATAAATATATCTTGAACTAAAAAAGTGCAACAGTGTAGTTGATCCTTCCAGCCTCCCATGTGGTTTAACTTCTCTTTCTGTTTTTTCTTAGGACATTTTTGGCTACAGAACACATGCCCTCCGCAGGTCCTTGAGCCTCCTGGGTTACACCCTCTCCTGTGGGTTCCTGCTGCTGCTCTTTCACTGGAAGCCTGCATGGCACGTGTGGGCCACCTGTGTGCCCTGCAGCCTGGAGGATGCGGATGTCATACTGCTCAGGACAACTGTAGGTGACTCACTTCTTATAACAATCCATGAATTGTACCTTAATAGAAACTAAGGCCCTGATTGCCACCTCAGTGCTAATTCTGGTCGTTCTAGGGTTACAAGGTGGGCATATAGGGCACCTTCAGGTCATTCATACTGCACATATTAAGAGCTTCTTTCTATTTACCTATACAAATCTCACCATGTTTCACCTGTCAAAGGCCTGCATGTCCATCTACCAGGTATATGGGCACACACCTGGTGACATGGCAGTTTGCATCTTAAATGGAATTAGCGACAAGCTCGTAACCATGTCCAAACTCGGTTTACTTTGCATTTTAAATAGGATTAGTGAATAGCAGTCACCTTTAATCCCTACAGGCATTTATAAATGTCACTCATTTACTAAGAATAAGGGCCTGATTTAGATTTCGGTGGATGGGTTACTTTTGATGGGTATTCCATCCCCCAAAATATAAATCCCATTGTTCCCAATGGGATTTATATTTTGGCCGAAAGGATATCCATCACAGTTGTGATGGAGTAACCGTTCCTCTGAAAACTAAATCAGTCCCTGAGGGCCTGATTTGGGTCTTGGAAGAAAGGAATACTCCATCACAAACCTGACAGATCTCCTGTCCGCTGTATTACTATCTCATTACATCCTATGGAGTTCAGATTACGACGGACGGGGATAACGGCCACATTTATGATGAAGTATTCCATCCTCCAAGATCTAAATCAGGTCCTAACATTCTGATTTAGAATTTGGTGGAAGGGTTACTTCATCACAACAGTGATGGCTTTCCCATCCACTGAAATGTATATCCCATTCTATCCTAAGTGATTTATATTTCTGCTGATGGGATATCAGTCACTGTTGTGACAGAGTAACCCATCCCTCAAGCTCTAAATCAGGCCCAGAAACACAAAAATGAGCAAATACACACATGTACAGCTTTACCTGTGCCCATATTTACTCATTTTAGGAATTCATAAATATTTCCAAAAACCTGGGAGACTAAGGCCTTTAGTTTTATTAAGGAACGAAAATGTACCATAAAAAGCAGATTTTATAGGCTTGATTCTGAAAGGTATTTGTGTGTGAACAAGGTGCATACATGTTAAACCACTTTCAATTCACAAAGCTTGCCCAGGTACAAGGATTTGCAGACACAAAGGTTCTGTTTGAGTAAATCTGTAGAGGGGATAAGAGTGAGCATTCCAGTGATACTCTGGGCCTGATTCACAAAGGTTAAGTTAGACTCCTGGTCTAAGTTTAGAATAAGGCCCTGATTATGAGTTTGGTGGTTGGGAACACCCAACCACCAAACTCCCGACAGGGTGGCCACCCTATTGTGGTGATTTCTCCGCCGGCCCCATTATGACTTTCCTGCTGGGCTAAACGGTGGAAACCAAGGCTTTTGTCAGTCATCCCAGCAGGAAACTGGCAGCAGCATTGTTACCAGCTCATAATAAAGCCGGCACCAATGCTGCCGCCCTCAGGGGGCACCAGCACCGTCCCAATGCGCACTGGCTGCACAACAGACAGTGAGCATTACAAGGGTGCTGGGCACTGGGACCCTTCTGGCCTCCTGCACTTGTTCTACACCAGCCTTTTCATGGCAGTGAAAAGGCATGAAAAGGCTGACGGCAAACGATGCTGTAATCAGCAGGGTGGTGTTGAATTCAGTACCACTCTGGCTGATTACAACCTGCACCCACCGGCAGCACTTCGGGATCTTTGATCCCAGTGGGGACAACAGTAGGTTTGCAGGGCTGCCAACAACATTGTAAAGTAGCGGTCGGGCCACCACAATCACAGCGGTCTATCAGCCACAGTGAGTGCGGCAGTCCGAGGACCTCCCACACTTGTAATCAGGCCTTAAAAGTCTAAATTTACTACATTTTGATATTCACAAAGGTAAGTTACAAGTAGCATCTTTACATCTGCACTCAGGGCAGAAACTCTGAAGCTGGGACAGAATCTCTGCACTCATGACAGAGACTCCACCAAAGTGTAGAGATTTCGCCTAGAGTGCAGATATGAAGATTCTACTCATAACTTACCTTTGTGAATAACAGAAGTTGAAACCTAAGTTTACCTTTGTGAATCGGGCCCTCTGAGAATTTCTTCACACCTGCAAACTTCAAAATTTGCTAGTACTCACAAAGTCATCTCTAAACTGTGTTGTGCTGGAATAGATTGGAAGTGCCAAGGGCACCAATAAATGCCTTCCTCAGTGAGGCGGCGCTGGTCGACAGCCACAGAATTGATGATGACCTAATTGCAGGGGTTTTTCCAGTAAGAGAAATGTGTTCCCAGGGAAGAAAAGAGTTACTTGGTAAAATTGTGCATTAGAAGATATACTGTGTTTACTCATATAACCATGGAATTAACGGAGGTGTGAGCACTTCCCATGCACACTTGGGGTTGTCACACGTTGGCAGGAGTACTTCTGAAAACCTAAGTTTATTCTGGAAAGTCCTAGGCAGCACTGAGGCATTGCTTTTCCACTAACAATATTTTTTTATATCAGGATGAGTTCAAGCAATGCTCCAGAAAAAAAGTTGAATGGATTAAAGTACCACTTGGGGCAAGATCTGTGATTGGACAACCATCTCCTTTTGTCACTGATGAAGAAAAGTCCATCATTTATAAAGCAGTGAAGAAGTCAGACTCAAAGGTAAATATTTAGAATTTGTTTGATCAGCTTCAGTACCCCAATACCTGCCTGTCAGCCCAGAGTCCAAGCTGTGCATAATTCAGATGAAGCTTAAGGACGCTATGAACTGTAGCACCTTGGCTTATCCCTCTTCAGATGCTTTAAATTATAGATAATCCTAAATGAGATTTTCAGCTATAACTCTCCAATGATTCATTTTCAGTTGCATGTAATTTAATCTCACACAAGTAAGCACACTCGTGTTGGTAAGTGAAGGTTTGTGTGTCTAACTCCACATATCTGTACCTTAATGATATGTGCATCTTCAAGACGCATGGATTTGGAGTTAAGAATAATAATTCTAGTCTTACCCATGTATAATTACTTTCACAATACTTTGGATGTCTTTTTTACGCATGGAATTTGCAGGACCATGAATTTGTCCTTGATATTCTGACATACAACGCCCATCCGGGAATGTTTACTGCTTTCATCTATATCTCTTTATTCATTGTTTCTATCTATACGTTTCTGATTTCTGTATTTGCATTTTCACAGTCCTGAGACATTTTTCTTTTTCGTTTTATTGTTGGAGTTCATACACAGTACAAATAAATAATATTACAATGTAAAATAAGAAGTCCTTAAAAATGAAGATATCAGCAGCACAACAAAATTCCATCATCGTGACATCAATATTGTGCTTGACCCTTAATGTCAAATATTGCCCAATTCTGCCCCCATGTCCTTGAATACCTTACCACCCTGGCTCAAATTTGCTTTCACCGATAAAACCTCTTAAGTGATCCTGACCTCAATGCACAACGATGATCTAATTCTTTCATTTTTAACATTTTGGCCCACCATTGTGAATGTGCTGGAGCAAGCGCCGATCGCCAGTTTTAGAGGATTGATGATCTTGATACAAGCAGGCACAAAAACAATCTTTTTTGCAGGAGGGATGCAGGAGGGATGAAACATTAATATTGGCAGAATACCCCAGAACATCTATGTAGATGTCTATTGGCTGGTTAACCCTAAAGTGCACGTACAGTGCATCTGAAGATCTGCCCAAAAGAAAGATATTTGGGGGCACTCCCAGATAATATAGGTCCAATTGGCTCCGTTCACAGTAAAACACCTAAAGCATCTATCATGAAGTGGGGATTCATTTTGTGCAAAAATATTGGGGTTCTGTAGAGTAACCTCTTTGCATAAAACTACATTCTACAGAAATGTGCTCCTTTTATTAAACAAAAATTAAACTTATTTACCCTGTTCCAGACCTCGTCCGTGACCGGTAGACCTCCCTGGGGCTGCCACTTATCTCGGGCCTTCGAGTATAACACCTTGGTCTGCTGCTGACTAAGAATGCTGACTAGCCACTAATAGATCTAGGACTAGTTGAGCCAATCCAGTCTTCAACCAGATCTAGGCTAGTCCAAATTCTACTAAGATCTAATTTGCTTAAGAACTGTCTAATAAGGATAAAAGTTCATTAAATCATTACCTTACATTGCTTAATAGAATGTTTGATTTCTGCCCATGTCTTCCAACTGGATTGATTTAAAAAATAAGATATCTGAATAAATCTGCAAGACGCCCACTAGCGCTAATGCTCCTGTCCAACAAGAGATGGTTATCAACATAGATATCTTCCAGGCGGGTTGCACCATTGATGACCGGGATATTATAATGTTTACAGAATTGCTCTTTACCTTTAGGAAGCCATACCATGGCCTTATGTCTGACTTTTTTAGGATATTTTAAGGGGATAGAAAATCATCAATTTCATATTCTTGAAAAATGGCATTAATAAAAAAGTGTCCACCTGCATTCGTCCTGAGGCTTTTTTGGAGAACCTATGTGGAGCTTGAGCAAAGGTGGCAAAACAATATAGCTTTAAGTCTGGCAAAGCCAGCCCACCTTCTTTTGTCGGCCTAGAAAGTGCATCTATCGCTAGGCTACATGTATGCCTAAGTATCTTTTTAGGCCGACAATTCTATTCGTAAAGTGTCCAGTGCACAAATATTTAGCAAAATGTTTGTTCCCAGATCCTGAAATTCTTGAAAGATCTAAATCCGACCTAAATTTGCACAGCCCGGTATTAAGAATAACACTATATCATCAGCATATAGTTTCATGCAGGTCATGAGATTTATGGGAGACACAAAATGGGGTATTGCTATGGCTAAGGGCTCTATAAACAATGCAAAAAAAATAGGAGACAAGGGACATCCTGGCCACGTGCCCCTAACAATCAGGCAAGTCCCAATATTTTGAGAGTTAATGATTATTTGGGCAGTATCCCTGCAAGTAGGTGTGATATGCCCTTAATTAATCTCTCAAGAAAGCTGAACTCTCGAAGAAAGTCAAAAAGACTGTCCCAGGACATTAGATCAAAAGCCTTCTTGCAGTCTGAAAAAAACTTGTCCAGGAATGTGGTATTGCAAAAAAAATAATCTATTCCCTAAATTAAGTAATGCGTGTTATATAATTTCTGCCTCCCAGGAAGGAAACCGCGCCGGTCTGAGTGGACAAGGGAGCCTAATGTTTTACCTATGGGGTTGGCCAAGTCTTTAGCAATTGTTTTTTTATAATCGTAGTTTAACAAACTGCTGGGCCTGTATGAGTTAACATTTTCTTTATCCGTATCTTTTTTCAGGAAGCTGACCACCACCACATTACAAAATGATGCCGGGATTGCCACCGGTTGCAATATGGTTAGCCAGCTTAACAAGTTGAGGGCTTAAGGCAGATGCACATTTTCAAAAAAAAAAAAAACTCTACTGGTAGCTCATTTTTGCTGCAGGCCTTCCCACAGGCCAGCGAGCTTACAACCCCCTAAATCTCCTCCATCGCCAACCACCCCCTCGAGAGAAACAGCAGCTATTAGGACCTGATTCTCAATGACACCAAGCTTTGGAACGGATAATTGAGCTGAAACTGAAGGTGGTATTAAACAATGCCAAAGAGGGTACTGGAAACAAGGTCAAGGTTTCAGCCTAGAAACACGCCAATAATCCTCCAGCAACAATCAGAAAGGCAGACTGCACCTTAACCAACACTCCATATGCTTAGGAGGCTGAAGGAGACATGCAAACCATCAAAAGGGACTCAGGGATTGCAGTCCATTAACATACACCAGTGACACTCTAGCATGGCATCTGGAACACCTCATTTTTTAGATAAATATTGTACATAAAAATTTGTAAAATACAATCAGTGCCAAACCAAACAAGAATTGGCAATTGCAATGGGTCTGGCTTATAATGAATGTTGTGTGGTAATATGATACACTACCAGTAAATAGCATGGTGATAGATATGTATTTGTGTGGAAACAAAGAAATGTAGAATATTTTTTGTGTAGGCTTAGCAGTCAGGTGACAGTTGCACTATCAAGCCAGACCTAAATATCCATGTAGGTTAATGACTTCCATCCTTTAATTTGTGCTGCTGCCAGAGACAAAGATGTTAAATGATCTAGTTATCTAAGACGCTTTGATTGCACTCCAAACTCATATGAGTGCTGATTTAAGTTCAAACTTAGGTAGCTGAATTAATAAACAAAAAGATCACAGCTGCTGGAGGTCAAGACCTTTTTTTTTATAAAAGAATACAACTTCTGCCCAATCAAAACATGCACTCCTGAATCCCAACATGAGGGCGAAGCCAAAGCCCCTCTATTTGTGCTCACTAACTTGTCTGGCGACAGCTATGCTATCAGGCCAGACCATAAAAAGTGACATAAACATGATTCTAAAAATTTGTTTTCAGTATATGTACTGATAAAATATGAATCATACCAACTAACACTCGGTGAAAATCCTGACACCCATTCCTTGGTAATTATAGCTCATAGAAGAGTGTAATTGGATGAGACAAGGGGCATTCATCCAGTGTAGGTAAACTGTCTTCTATCTAGGGGTGGGTAGAACTGTGGAGTTTCACTCCCCGGAATTCTATGGAGTAACATGAAAACTCCATGAGATTCCACTTAGTTCAGTGAGAGGGCGTAAATCAGTACATTGTGCTGATTTTTAGCATGAGGAGCATGTTCTGCACTCAGAAATGAGTACGAACCGCACTATGTAGCCCCTCAGAGGGCACATCTGCTTGAGTTGATTTTATTGCCCCTCGAGTAGTTCTACATGAGCAGCAGCTTTCGCAATACGAACACTTGCATTGGGAAAATCTCCTTGGGTGCCATCCTAGTACCCAAAAATAGCACTAAGGGATGCCAGCTCTCACCCCTGCTTGCCAACTTACAGTTAAAGAGGTGGCTCAAGAAAAAACTCAGCCACGCTGTGGTCAGCAGAATTTGGCACGAAGCTCCACATTAGATGCGGAAATACGTAATGTGGAGTCGCCAAAACTCTTCAAACTGCTTCTAGCACACCTAATGTGATGCACATATGTCCTTTGGCAACATAGACCACACTACAGTGTTCATTTCACCTCTGCCTTTAGAGCTGTCAATAGATTTAGGCTGGGGATCCATAAGGCATTGTTTTAATTATGTTTGTGGAGTTCCTTACTCCAAGTTGTATATTATAGCTAACTGAAAAAGCACCAAGAAGCTCTGTGACCAAGTAAAAGACTAGGTCAAGGTTGGGGTACCTTCATGGAGTCACAGAAAGAGAGAGTGAAAAGACGTGCTGAAGAAGAAAGAGGAGAAATTTGTGGGGAGAAAAAGGCTGAAAGTGCCTGACACAATGAGACTCTCCTGATGAAAATGGGCTGTGAAAGGTCAGGAATGAACCCTTTCAACAGACCTTAGTAAAGTATAATTTAAAGGCTAAATTTTTGGAATTAAACATTTTAATTTTTTAATCATTCACAAGAAAACCATTGTTTTTGCTCATTTTATTGATTCTGCTAACCAGAATTGGCAAAACTAGTAGGTCTGGCTTGTTTTAGGCATAGGTTTTTTATGTTATATATCTGGAGGTACCCACATACTGTCCAGGTGGCATGTGAAATTCATCATTTTAAATTACGTCTTACATATCTAATTACATATATCACACCTCTTGGAAAGGATTTCTAGATATTTTTCTTTGATCACACCCCTTCTAGGGACTCCTTACCTTTTTCATCACACTTAAAGCCCATGTATGTTTCACTTTATTTCTCTTAAAACACATTTGCACCACCTCACCCTTTACAACTTAGAAACAAGTTACAGCTTTGTTGACATATAGGTGGTCATTCTGACCCTGGCGGTCTTTGACCGCCAGGGCGGAGGACCGCGGGAGCACCGCCGACAGGCCGGCGGTGCTCCAATGGGGATTCCGACCGCGGCGGTAAAGCCGCGGTCGGACCGGCACCACTGGCGGGGTCCCGCCAGTGTACCGCGGCCCCATTGAATCCTCCGCGGCGGCGCAGCTTGCTGCACCGCCGCGGGGATTCCGACCCCCCCCTACCGCCATCCAGATCCCGGCGGTCGGACCGCCGAGATCCGGATGGCGGTAGGGGGGGTCGCGGGCCCCTGGGGGCCCCTGCAGTGCCCATGCCACTGGCATGGGCATTGCAGGGGCCCCCGTAAGAGGGCCCCTACATGTATTTCACTGTCTGCTGCGCAGACAGTGAAATACGCGACAGGTGCAACTGCACCCGTCGCACAGCTTCCACTCCGCCGGCTCGATTCCGAGCCGGCTTCATCGTGGAAGCCTCTTTCCCGCTGGGCTGGCTGGCGGTCTGAAGGCGACCACCCGCCAGCCCAGCGGGAAAGTCAGAATTACCGCCGCGGTCTTTCGACCGCGGAACGGTAACCTGACGGCGGGACTTTGGCGGGCGGCGTCCGCCGCCCGCCAAGGTCAGAATGAGGGCCATAGAGCTTTATCCCATACTCCTTCTAGTCTTTAGCACTGTAAATGACCGGATATCATTTGACCAATAATAGAAGCATGGTGGGCTGAAGTGGTCTTCAGGGATTCAACCATATGTCAGCACTTTTTGATTTCCTCCACACGTCAGACTGGATACGAAAACTTCTGCATAGCAATAACCTCTGATGCCATGGTGTTGTGTGATGCCATGACAACATCTATCTAAATATTACTTGCTAATTCTTCGAAAAGATGTACAGGCGCTCTTAGCAAAGGATGAAATAGTGGGAGTACCAGTTTCTGAAATCAGATTTGTTGGTGTTCCGGCTGCTTTTTAATACCAAAAAAGGACAAAAGAATGCACCCTAATTTGAGTATTCGCCACTTGAACTTTTATTGTTAAGAAAGTTCTATTTGCCCTGTATCCGAGAGACTGGATGGTAGTGTTGGATCTGTGGGATGCAAATTTTCACATTCCCATCCTGCATTCTTATGGACGCTACCTATGTTTTCAGGTGAGACAGGAACATTTTCAGTTCTCTTCCCTCTTCTTTGGGCTGACCAGTACACGTGGAATGTTCTCAAAGGTGATGGTAATGATTGCTGCACATCTACATAAATTGGGAATTCCACTATTCCCATATCTAGATGAATGACTGGTTGTTGGAAGCAAGTTCACCTCAAACAGTCGCCAATCATCTCAAGATGATGGCCCACCTATTGACATTGTTGAGTTTCACCATCAATGTGCCAAAGTCACACTGGACTCCTTCGCAGAGGCTCCCTTTCATCAGTGCTATCTTGGATATGGTGTTGGTTTGAGCTATATCTTTGCCTCGATGGCTCCAGACTGCAGTGAAATTGTAATTCTTAGTGGGATCAGCACCTAGGAAATCAGTCTGATTTCATTCATGTGTTGAAGGAGACTTCAGTGATGCTACTTGACATACAAGTAGACCAGCGGCAGACCCCCTCCATGTCCCACCAAGAAGTGGCTGCTGTGAAGGATGTGTTATTACTGAGTTGGGGAAGTCATGTGGGAGAAATGAGATCAGAGAACTCTGGTCTCTGGTGGAAGCTTGCCTTCACATAAATATATTGGAGCTTTGAGCCATTCATTTGAAATTAAAAACTTTTCTTCCTAATGTCAACGGGGAGAGAGTACAGGTACTCACAGATAATATGTCCGGCATATGGTATTGAAACAAACAGGGCAGATTAGGGTCGTGGGTTTTGTTCTTGAAGACTCTATTTCTTTGGAAGTGGCTGAGTGATCAGGTATATGTCTGATTGTTTATCATCTGTCATGATCTTTAAAGGTCAGGGCAGATGAACGCAGCTTGAAATGCCCAGTGGAGCACGAATTGCATTTGTACTCAGAGAATACTTCAGACATCTTCCAGCAATGGGGGAACCCTGGTCTGATCTATTCACCACTGCAGAGACTGAACAGTGTCAAGAGTTTTGTGGTTGGAGTACCCAAGGCAATTCTCCCTTAGAGATGTCTTTCACCTACGTTTGAGCTCAAGATTCCTACATACCTATCCAACCCATCCTCTTCTGCCCAGAGTGCTCAAGAAGATCAAGTGGGATCAGGGTCAAGTTATCCTAGTGGCTCCAGATTGAGTGAGGAGAGTTTGGTACCCTGAAATTTTGGCTATGAGCATCGGTCCTCCAACTCAGCTGCCTGTTTGGGAGGATGTCACAGCAACGGGATCAGTTGCTTCACCCAAACAATTTATACCTCCATGCCTGGAAATTGAGTTGTGGCAGGAGATGTCAAACAATCTCCATCTTGAAGCAGTGGGTTCAATTCTGGCAGCGAGGCAGCAGAATGGGCATCTTTGCGCATGTGTCCTATGCATCAAAGCCTACATAGTCAAATCAGGATGAAGGGCATTTCACCTGACTTATCCTGAAGGATTTCCTAGTTTGAGCCATTCCAAACACCCACCAGCTAGGGAGGTACTGCTTTGGTCTCTATTCAGGAGGTGACGTTTCTGCAAATACGAGTCTATCAGAAGAATAAGGGTCTGATTTAGAAATCAGCAGAGGGGAATACTCCATCACAAACGTGACGGATATCCTTTCTACTGTATTATGATCCCATTCTATCCTATGGGAATCGTAATATGATGGACGGGATACCTGTTAGATTTGTGACGGGGTATTCCCGTCACCAACATCTGAATCAGGCCCTAAGTTACTAACATGCAAAAATACCTTTTCTGTTAAAAAGACTCAATCTAACAGCAGATTCCTCACCAGCATTCCCATCTCTGAATTCTGTGGACTGGTCTCATAAAAATCGGTAGGTAATAATATCCCATTATTATAAGTCTGCAAATGATAATCATCTAATAATAGTTTCCTGAAGCTCCACATCTGGTGATTCAGATGGGCTACAGAAACAAAGTTACACCAGCTCAAGCACATGAAGTATTTATACGGGTTCTGCATGAGAAGAAGCTGTGCAAAATACTTTACAGGAGGCAACAATTAGCATGACACCATGTCCCATGACTACAACTCCCATGATGCATGTGCAGACTGGGGACTACAACTCCCATCTTGTGCTGTGCTGACATTATCGCATTCCAGTGCATCCCAAAACATGGTGAGGTCAACATTCAGCATCCACCTTAACTAGTTAAGATCTTGCTGGGTCAGCAGCAGTTCTTTTGTCAGTTATGTTCCTCTTGTGGTGATGCAAGTATCCATGAAACTTGTAATCAAATAAGTAATATGTGAAGGGACAGGACCACAGAGAAGCTAAGGTATACTGTGGGTGCCAATAAACTTTGCCACGTGGCGTTGAGGCAGTTTTTTTATGAGCTCCGCACTCCAAGCGGAGTATGGAGTTGCAAAACTCCTCAACTTTAGCTGGCGGAGCGGAGTTTACAACCCACTGTTACACATCAGGGATAGTAAGTGCTATATAAATACAAGTGCAACATAACAATGACCTTGCCTTTACTGAGGAGAGGAAGCAGGAAGTAGGAAACAGCTGCTCAACATGAGGTGCAGGTCACATTACACACATGATCACCTGCATACTTTGATTCCGTATCAGTTATCCCAGAATGTCAATGGGATACCCTTCATGTTTGGTTGTACTCTTTTGAGGTTCTGCTGATAAACAGGTTGAGAAAAACAACATGTCCATTCATCAAGAATTAAAAGACAATCATCATTTGACTGATGATTACATAAAAGGATTGACCTCTGACCCAATCTTTGGTCATAAATAGCATCCTTTTAGTTTCTGAGAGCGGAAAGGATGTTCAGTGATGGAAAATACAAAGGTAAACAGAGCTCCAGGGTCTTTGTTGATATTCCCTTTCTACCACTACCTTCATGACCCCTGAGTAGCACTGGTCAAATCATGGGTAGCATCCGGTAACCATGGATATGAATACATGACATCCTTGATGAGAACTCGGAAACCCCAAGCTTTCTATGCAATGTTTTAATGTTGATGTAAACTATAAAACAAAAAAAAAGGAATTGGTTAAAGTAATAATGACAACCAGTTTAGTTTATATTTATTTTAATTGTCACTACTCATTTTTAATATATTTATTGCAGATTTTTTATGTGTCCATGATTTTGTGGGCAATCCATTTTTTAAAATTTATTTCACAATAACTAATGCTATGTGCTGCATATGTGTGTTTTTTTTATTATAGGTAAAACTAATTCGGGTGCAAAAAATCACCTTTGTTTGGATCAATTGTGAGAAGAAGTTTGTGAAGGCTGGGTAAGTTTATCCAATGAATTGCCTTGATAGTTTGTCAAGGTTGGTTAGGTTGATCCATTGTAGGACTATGATGGTTTGTCAGAGCAGAGTGAATTCATCCATTGCAGTGCCATGGCGGCTTGTGAAGGCTGGGTGAGTTGATCCATTGGAGGGCCATGATGGTTTATTAAGGTTGGGTGAGTTGATCCATGGCAGTGCTTTGATGGGTTGTGAAGCCTAAGGGCAGTTTTGCATTTCTTAAATAGCGACTTCATAGAAATCACTATTTAAGAAATGCAAAATACTATGTACAAACATACCAATTTCCTAATAGCAATTCCTACAAAGTAGGAATCGCTTTTAGGAAATTGGTATTAAGAAATACCATTGCATTTGAGTCAATGGGCCGGTTTTGCATTTCCTAAATAGCGATTTTTTATTATGAAATCGTTATTTAGGAAATGCAAAACCAGGGATAGCAATAGGGAAAAGCCCTCCCTGGGTGCACCCCAAAAATAGGGGTGCATCTGTAGAGTACACATATGTCTAAGGGGCATGTATATGCTCTATTGCAATTTTTTAAAAAAGCACCTTGAGGAACATTTTTGAAATTGCACCTGGTTACCACTGTCCTCAAGTGGTAATTGCATCTCCTAAATGCCCAAATTGCATTTTGGAAATATGTGGTACATCAGAATAGGAAATGCAAATAGGAAATCCTTATTTGCATTTCCTATTCTGAGAATCGCAAATTGTGATTTCTACACAGTAGACATCGTAATTTGTGATTCCTCAAAGGGCTTTGTACATTAGAAAAGCTCAGTTTGTCATGGTTTTAGGCGGGTCTGATCAGAACTCTGGTTGGGACACCCCTTGAGGTCACCGAATATCCTAAAGAGGTAGAATACTGGTGCAGAAGAGCAGCTAAAGGCATACATGGAAAGGACAGCTATGGACAGGCACAGGAAAGTAAAAGCAGAGCAACCCTTGTGTGAACAAACAGGAAACAGATTACTAATGGACAAACATGCTGGGGTTGTACACAGAGTAAGGTGCAGAAACTCCCACAGTGACAGGGAATGTCAATGCCTCTGTGCAGTTTGCTCTTACAGATAGTCACCCTGCCAGCCCCATAGAAAGGAGGCAGCAGAAGTGATTCTGTCCCTGGACCCTAGAGCACAAACAAGGATAGTACTTACATACACACGACAAGCTCTTGTGGGTCCGGCTGGAAACACAATGGCGATTCCTGGAACAACAGCAATAGTACACTGTCACTGTTAGGCACGAAAGACAACGTATAACACTAGACAAGGATGGGGGCTGGAATTGCCTCCTGGAAACCAGGAGCCAACCCCAGTACAAAGGAGGACACATATACACTGGTAAAGACTGGTAGAACACTTACCAGACACAAATAACCAAGAAAAAACGGAAACAGAAGAGAACAAACTAAGAGGCAGAGGCAAGTACTGGGAACAGGTTCAGGCTGAAGCAAAGGCAGGACTAGGACTGGAAAACTGGGCGCAAACGTCTGGCTGGAACAAACAGAAATAGGACTGGGAAACTGAGAGCAGGCTCTGGCAGGAACAGGCAAGGACAGGGCTGGAATACAGGGTGTATGAATAAGCAGTAAACAGGACTGGGAAACAGAGAGCAGGTTCAGGCTCAAACAAGGCAGGAGCAGGACGGAAAAACAGGGAGCAGGCTCTGGAAGAAACAAACAGTTACAAGGCTGAGAGATAGGTAGCAGACTCTGGCTGGAACAATCAGGAGCAAGGCAGAGAAACAGGAAACAGGATCAAGCTGGAACAAAACAGGAACAAAACTGGAACACCATCCGATAAGGGGTCTGTAACACAAAGGAATCGAACTCCAATGAACGATGGGGATCTTGAGGAAATGGCTGCTTATTAGCAGTTCCATGCTCGGCTGCACAGGAGAGGTCTCAGGTGTGTGTAGTTTCAGACACGTGCAAGTCCTGGAGGAGAGGGTCCGGTGACAAGGAGCAACTGGACTCCTCCCATAGAAAACAATGGGAAACTGAATCCAGGCTTTCCTGACTACCAGGCTGTGCATTATGGGATTTGCAGTCCCAGGAAGCAAATGTAGTACTACACAAGTGTACCATGGAGAAAAGAGAAACAGTAGTAAAACTGTGGATCTATTAAGTTCCACATGCTCAAGTGGTTGTAACTCATAGTGAAACTTCAGAACAAAATGTTTGGATTACTTAAGGCAATCTGTATTATGTATATGTATTATGTTTAGTAATCTCATCCTCGTTTGCTTTTTTAAAATATGAGACGCATACCTCCTGTGACAGACTTCAAAGTTCTATAAAGAAACATCCTCTATCTATGTCTTAGAAAACTCCCTGGGTTCCTCTTAAACCCCCATTCCATTGGCATCACTTCCTGTGAATGACATACCAAAAAATGGGGTACCCCAACCCACCTTGGGTGGGTGGAAGAGTGGTCAGCAAGAGAAAGTGGACAAGGGACTAGGGGTAATGCAGATTACTTAAGGTAATCCAAACATTTCTGCAACATCCTGATTCCTCCTTGTTCTCTCCTTAGAATTTGAGAATATTCCAAAGAATAGATATCAAGAGCTTGAGGCAAATACTAAACATAAAAATGACTCCAACATGCTCTCGGATCCAACACCCATGTTCTTAACTAAATCAAAAATCTATGGTAAAATAAAAAGTTTATAAATTAGTACTGGATATTCAGTTGGTAATGACAAATTGACAAATGAAGGCAGATGGAAGTGCCCCTGTAGCAGATCTACAAACATTCCATAAAGGAACACCAAAGGCATATACCCAAGATTCATCCACCACCCTTGAATTAACGGTGGAAAATCACCAGCAGAGAACTCGTAAGCACAGCAAAGAAGTGATAGGGTCCCTCCGCTCAGAGTAGCTGTAAATCATTATTGGAACAAAAAATAACAAAAATAGCTTCACATGCCCTCAAGTGTGCTGTGCATTGTACATAGGTTTCTACAGCTGACCCGACACCCAGGTCAGTACCCACGCGTTCTTTAGTAATAGCAAACAGACAAACTTCTGCTCTTGTCAGAAACTAGACCCAATCTTGGCTAAAAAATCGAGAGCAAGCCACAAGATTGAAGCACTCTAAAGAGCTATGGGCCAGATGTATCAAACATTTGTAATCACAAAAATGCTTTTTGGTATGTATCAAGTCCAATTTGGAATTCAGCAACTTGTTACTGAATCGCGAATTAGAATTGTGACTAAATACCTATTCGGTATTAGGAAGGAGCGTGTCAAGGGTGTCCCTTCCTAATACCGAATTGCAGAGGTATGTATGGTTGTTTTGTGACCATGATTGCAGTCGCAAAAAAATCGCAGTTACCACCAATTTCAACACAGTGGAAAGGTGAACAGTTCCTGGGCGGCTGGTAATTCATCTCTTTGGTGGGAACACTTTGCCTTAATATTTCCAGAAGACAGCCGACATGTATTCCAAGGTCTGCGTTGCTTTAAAATGGGTCTTCTGTAAATTGATTAGAAATCCTAGTTTCAGCAGTAGGAACATGCTTTCTGAATATGTTACTAGCCACTAGAACCCCCAGTCTTGGGTGTTCAAAGCACAGACAACATATTACAGAGGTCATATGCATTGCGAATATTTGTGGTGGAGTACGTAGTCAAATTTCTTCGGTAAGTCTGTAGACAATTCAGTGAACAGGAAATGTTGTCCCAAATAGTGACATGATGATAATCATCCTGAAGATGTTATAGTCTAATAGACATACATCGCAATAACATGTTGAAAGGCTTCCATTTTTAAAAGAGATTGGGAATCCATGTATTTAGTTCTTTCAGGACCAGCACCAGTCTGAATCTCCCTTGAATCCGCGCACCACAAATATTATGCAGTAAAAGCCTTTCTGGAGTTAGAGAGGCCCTGTGGACCAGCTCATGAATCTCTACCTGCAGTTTCCCACATTGACCAAGTAGCTGGTCCATGGTGGAGGAGCTACTCTGGAGTCTAGAGGAAAAAAAAACAAATTCAATGTGTGATCCTTTAGATTCAAGAGAAAATAACCACTGGTCTTGGAAATACTGACTACAAGAAGACCAGAACTAGCAAAAAAAAACAATCTGCACCTTTTGTAGATGAGAATCCTTTCATTGAGTACTGCTGTTCATTGGAGAAAGATGGCATAAGAAGAGACTTTGTATTGTTGAGGCCTAAAGACTTACAATATTGCCCAGTTAATTTGTAAGATGACCATCCAAACTGTGAGTATGAAAAACAAAGATGTAATAGAGTCACAATGTGATGTGTTCTAACCATATCTTCCAACTTTGGACCCAATTGCTTGTGATCTGCTGGAGTCCGTATGCCATTCACTGACCCAGATAGTCCAACACTCAGCACTGATCTACCAATTACTTTGCTACACAGGCAGTATAAATCCTCACCCTTAAGGACCTGTGTAGACTCTTTTCATAATTTTGTCCACCTCTAGGCCTACGTAGTCTTTAGGGTCTACATGTCTCCTGCTAGGCAAATCACATAACATGTAATCCGTTGGGGCAGAATCTGGCAAACCCAATTCATCTCTATCCAGAGGAAACATTTTGGATAAAAACTTTGGCTAAGAAGCTTCTCAGGGGCTTTCCATTCAAGTGAAATGCCATTTTTATAGAGATGAGAACAGGAAATTGTGAAGTGCGAATAAGGTAATATTTGCTAAACATGTTCTACCCTTGATTTAAAAAGAAACCTACCCAAACCTTGTCCTGTAGATGAGACAAATTGATGCACTGTGATCCAATGGCATAAACCTGGATCAATCCCAGAATTCCTAATTTCTAAGGGGGTGCTGAGGGTCTGATTTGTAATTCCCTTGTCATCTGCCTCATCCAAAGTGTTTGAAATCCCTTGCTTTAGTAACTCTGGAGGTCTGGATTTAATGGAAGGATTACCAAGACATTCATAACATAGCCATTCTGCTGCCTTAGTTTAATCTACTATATGTTGGAGTTTTGTTAGAAAAACAACTCACAAAACCCAGCCAATTGTGACCCATACAGTGTTTGGATTAAATGAACCAAAGACTTGGCAATGCCACCACATGTCTAATTTTATCATAGGTGATGTCTACAGAGGATGTCAAAGACTGAGAAGCAGATGATAAAAAGGCACTAAGAATCACATCACTACATAAAAAGCTTAGGACAACTTAGTCATGCTTACAACAGCAAGGGCATATTCTGTGGTGGGGATTCCATTTCTAATCTGTTACATTTTAGTCATTGCTATCCAATCTTTAAACCCTGCTAGCAAAATTTTCAGAATCATTTTTGCACGTGAATTAAGAAATGCAAGTAAACAAGGAAGAGGCTGCTGATAAACTTTGGATCTTAAGTTACAGAATTCTTCTTGATGCAGAGACAGTGCTATATTATGTGTTATAGTTTTGAATGTAAGAAAACAACCGGACCAGAAAGTCCACTTTGTATAAATTGAAAAAGAGTCGTCTAGTCCCAGGGACACGCAAACATTTAAAGCAGATTAAAAGTCTTTTAACATGGGTCAGAAAAGAATCAGGGATATATCTATGGGATTACATGTACATCACACAATGTTGTACATGTGTGATGCGAACCACTAAGACAGATTTTTGTGGCTCCAAAAATCTGAAGTAATACAACACAGCCCAAATCGCTTTTTTGAGTTACTCTGCCCAGGAAAGGCATTCCATGGACATTGAATGGGTGTTCCCACACAACTCCCATGGTTTTTGATGTATTTCCAAATTTATAAGAACTTGTAAACCTGCGAAAGCGCCAAAATTATACACCTTCCAAGAGGAGGAGTAACGAAGAGAAATATCTCTATTTCTTCATGTTTCTTCCTTTTTCTATATGTGCAGCATTTTGCAGCACACATAGAAAGAGGGATATGCCTGCGAGGGTTGTTTATGTGCGGGAAGGTGCCCCTTCCTGCACAAAAACAATCCTGCATGCAACACAGGCACCCTTGCACACATAGAAAGAGGAGTATGCCTCCTATAGTTGGTTTTGTGCAGTAAGGTGCCCCTTCCTAAAAACAATCCTGCACACAAAGCAGGCTTCTTTGGGGCAGGTGTCCATGCCAGCTCTCACTTTCCATCTGGCTGCCTCCCCATCCACCCTGAGCTGTGCTCTAGTGCCTCAGCACCCCCAATGAGAGCGCCACTGTCAGCATTAGCCACATACCTAAATCTCTTTTCCTGCTAAGACTGCTGCTGCTCCAGCCCACTTTGAGGATTTTGGGCAATCATTATAAAGTGTTGTGTATTGCTATTGTCTTTTGCCATTTTGCTTTAATCTGCCTTAGTTTTGCCTAATTCTTTGGCCATATCAATGTTTCATTTGTGCCTGTTTACCCTGCGGTTTTTCAAGCACTTTTCGTCCTGCTCTGATGCTCCAGCCTGCCCACTGCCTCCTGTCACCCCTCCTTAAACAGGACCTACTTATTGGAGACTGCAGCGCCGAAGTGGTGCCAAAGGCAAGCCTGTCTGCACCCATCCATGCCTGGACCACACCCAGCGCCAGGAAGCCCGCCTCTTTGATCATCTGCATATACTCTTCCACCGAACTACAGGATCTGGCCCCCAGAAAATGAGACGTCAACTGCTGTGGAGCATTTCCACAGACCACAGTTGTGTCTTTCACCAATGCCGGTTTACCTGAAACACCGAAACCTCAACACCAAGCATGTGCTGGGAGAAAGAACTCCACTGCCTCGTACTCAACGTGAGATCACTCTGCAAACACCCCACAGAAATATGGGACACCATAACCTCAGGCCAACCGGACCTGATGTTCATCACAGAAACCTCGGTCCCCCCACAGCTTCTCCCAACATCACCTACACAATCCAACCTAGAGCTACAAACTCATCCACAAACATCACCACAACAAACAGGGAGAAGGCATCACCATCATCCACAAGGATAACTTCCTCTGCACCACCAACCAAAATGGCTCGATCCCCACTATAGAACACCTTAACTTTCAAATCTGAACCAACGGCAAAACCATAATCTGAGGAACTCTTGTGTACAACCCCCCTGGCCATCGCCTCACTTTCTGTAAGAAAATCTCTGATTTCATCTCCCCCCGGCCATGTACTCCGAACATTATGTCTTGTTGGGAGACCTCAATTTCCATCTCGACGACCCCAATGGCTACAGTTCCACCATCCTCTTGGACAACCTAAACAACTGTAGACTCAAGCAACTGGTTCCAACGCCACGAACAACAAAATAAACACTCTGGACCCTTTATTCACCACCAGCGACAGGATACAACTCTCCTAGACAACTGTGCTAATGTGGACCAACCACCACATCGTGCACTTTACCTTGACAAGCACAGGGAACCCCCTGCCACACCACGCCCCCCTCACCGAAGATGTTCAAAATGACCAAGACCAAATCGACATCTGACCTCAACACCAACAGACCCACCCCCACCGGCAAAATTGATCCAAGCGTTCATAGGTTCACCATCTGGATCCTCAAATGCGCCATCAAATTTGCAGCCACAAGAAACTCCAACACCAGAAGGGCCTGCCGGGTGGTTCACATCTGACCTCCGCCCTCTGAAGAGAGAAGGTAAAGGACCAGAAAGATGATGGCACTCCCTAAAAAATCCAGCAGACTGTGCCACCCTCAACCTGACATGACCACTCCACTCAGAGACACAACTTCCACCATGCCATGAGCAACATAGCCGAACAGAAGAAAACCAACTGCCTGAAACTAAACGTGCACAAGATGGAAGCAATCATTTTTGGTAATAACCCATCCCTCTGGGCTGACACTTGGTGGCCCACTGCCCTAGTACAACTCCCTACACTGAAGAACCACACCCGCAACCAAGTCATCACCGTCGACAGCAAACTCATCTTCAAGCAACAGATTAATGCAGTTTCCGCCTCCTGCTTTCTCCTCCTCCCCATACTACAAAAGATTTTCAAATGGACCCCTGTCGACCCCGGAGAACGATACCCCAAGCAGTGATCACCAGGAGACTTGACTAAGGGAATGCACTCTATGTCTGAACCAACACCCTCCTCATCATCCGCCTCCAAACTATACTGAACTCTGCAGCAAGACTCATCCTTGATCTTCCTAAATGCAACAACACCTCAGAAATCTACACTGGTTGCCAGTACACAGGAGATGTAAATTCAAGGTCCTGACTCTCACCTTCAAAACTGTCCACAACATCGGATCCAAACACATCAACCACTGGCTAAGTTTTTACCAACCAGCAAGAAAATTCAGATTGACATCCCTCGCCCTCGTGCACGTCCCATGCATCATCCGGAGTCGCTGAGGAGGCTGCTCAATCTAGTACTTCGCCACCAAGGCATTGAACAATCTCCCCCTCCATCTGTGAACCTCACACTTTGTCCCTGAGTTCACGAAGAAGCTCAAGACCTGGCTCTTTGAGGAGTGGGAGTCAGTACGCAGCATCAACCACCAGCACCTGGATACCGCTTGGGGTGATAAGCTGCGCTATACAAATACGGGTTGATTGATTGCACTATGGTGCAATGTGCCTGCATTGGCTGGGCTGTCTTTTCCCTAATACAGGGAAAAGACAGGAATGCACCACATTGCCTTAAATGCAGAGTATTCCTTCCCTTTCCCTGACACGCAGTGTAGCATGTAACTTCCTCATAAATAGGCCCCTTAGTTTATAGTACCTATCAAGGTGTAGAAATTCTAAATTTTAGAAGTGAATTTGAGTGTAACCCAGATATCTAGGATTCTTAATGCAAATAAATGAATATACTTTGCTTGGCTGGATTTTAATGTTACTTCTTCCTTGTTTACTATTATATAGGATCTGGGTTGTATGATGCCAGGAAATAGAGAAATACTGGGGCCAAATTGCATCAACTAGGTTGTTTTTCTTCTTGTGTTCTTTGGCCCCTATACTGCAGGTCCAAAATTGGGAAATGTTCAAATCGTCTCTGGGGCTCATGGATTTCTGTAAACAGGAGACTCATGGTGTCACACTCTCCAAACTAACATTGGGCTCTGGTGGCATCAGCCTACAAATACAGAAATGTAGGCACTCTGAATGCTGCTCCTGTTCTTCTGAGGTGGCACAAACAGAGCTGTAGGGAAATTTGCCTACAGCCATGCTGGCTTGTGAGTGAAGACAATGCTCAATTTGATGTGGAAGAGCCCAACCCTTTTCTTTCCTTTCTTTCATCTACTTTGTGTTGTTTTAATGCACCTGTCCAACACTTTGACATTTACATAGGTTTCCCTACTAGACTACGCACCTAAGCATGAGGAACCCTGCAGGCTCATGTGCAGGGTGCAGGGACCTGCTGCCTCCCTGTGCAGCACACAGGGTCCTGCTGGCTCCTTCTCACACCTGACAAGGCTGGGGAGGTGTCAGGTGCCAGACCCAACTCCTGCTGCCTTCCTTTGCTCTCCCTTCACCCTCTTCATCCTCCAGGAGCAGAGAACAGGGTGTTGGTGCACTGTTGGTTAGGGGAGCCCTCCCTTAACCCAGGGTCACTGCAGATAGGCTGGGGCAGTCCTGAAGGCATGAAGATGGTCAGTGGCATACCCACCACTTATCTCAAAGGAAAATTGAGCCACCCTGACAGTGTTGATTACCTGGCTGGTAACTGTAACTCTTTTTTTTCCAGAGGGCAGAGTATAGTATACAGAACATTGTGACACTTCTAGCATTCTTGTCTTGTCTCCAATGTCCCTGTCCCTCCTTGTGGGCTAATTATGAAAATGTTGAACATTGTAAGAATTGATCTTCATCTAGGCAACCTCAGGACCTGCCAAGAAAGCACTGCATGAGCATTACAAATAAAATCAGTTATCTCAGGCCTCTCGTGACTTTTACGTGTCATTTGATTTGGTGTGCATTTTGCGATGTGTGGGTCCAGCTACCAGGTTAATATTTCAGGGCATCCTGGCTTTTAAATCCTTGCTTGTCTTCTGGAGCTTTATTTTAGGCTGATTGTCCTTTATTGAAAAAGAGACTACAGGACCTAGCCATCTTTATGGCCTTCTTCCCCTGGGTCTCTCAGCAGCAGTGCCCTGTGAACCTCGAGGCAGACTACGCAACCTGCATACAATCCCCAAGTATCTCAGCCGCCTAGCCTCTTGCAGGGTAACTGTATTTAGTGCATAAGTGTGGGATACCTTTTCCCTGAGAGTCTCCATTCAGAACCAGTGCATAGAAATCCCATAGCTCTGGTCCACCTTCTACTATCCCCATGAGGGAGTTGGGGGGCAAACGCCAATGGCCTCAGAGAAGAAGAGCAGGGAGCACCAGAAAGTACAAGCCTGAAGACCCTCACAGGCAGTGGTTTGCCCATTGGTCTGTATGTAGCTCCATTTTGTCACTTGGCATGGGCAGTGCAGAGACCCCCATGGGCAGCCCCGTTGCGCTTTTGAAGGGGTCTATTATGGAAGGGCTGATTTGCGTCATTGATTGAGGTTTAAGGATAGCAGTGTGGATTGATTTGTGTAGACTGTGGCCCTCATTCTGACCTTGGCGGGCGGCGGAGGCCGACCGCCAAAGTCCCGCCGTCAGGTTACCGTTCCGCGGTCGAAAGACCGCGGCGGTAATTCTGACTTTCCCGCTGGGCTGGCGGGCGGTCGCCTTCAGACCGCCAGCCAGCCCAGCGGGAAAGAGGCTTCCACGATGAAGCCGGCTCGGAATCGAGCCGGCGGAGTGGAAGCTGTGCGACGGGTGCAGTTGCACCCGTCGCGTATTTCACTGTCTGCGCAGCAGACAGTGAAATACATTTAGGGGCCCTCTTACGGGGGCCCCTGCAGTGCCCATGCCAGTGGCATGGGCACTGCAGGGGCCCCCAGGGGCCCCGCGACCCCCCCTACCGCCATCCGGATCTCGGCGGTCCGACCGCCGGGATCTGGATGGCGGTAGGGGGGGTCGGAATCCCCGCGGCGGTGCAGCAAGCTGCGCCGCCGCGGAGGATTCAATGGGGCCGCGGTACACTGGCGGGACCCCGCCAGTGGTGCCGGTCCGACCGCGGCTTTACCGCCGCGGTCGGAATCCCCATTGGAGCACCGCCGGCCTGTCGGCGGTGCTCCCGCGGTCCTCCGCCCTGGCGGTCAAAGACCGCCAGGGTCAGAATGAGGGCCTGTGTGTGTTCACAAATTCAGTGTGGTTGGCTTAGGGAAGTAATAGTTTCTACATGGCATGCTAAATCATTATTCTAATTGTATAATTTCTGGGATTTTTGCTAGTGTTAATTAAAATTTTCCTGGTTTCTCATTTCAGTGTACTAGAGGAGAGTCTTTCTTGTTCTGCATTGCACTCAATCTTTGGCTGTGGACTAGGCACTGAAGAACGATATCTCAGGTAGAGTGAATCAATGTCCATGTGAGAAGTTCCCTGATGATTTGCTCTCTCTCTCAGGCCCAGACGTAGTTCCGGTGCTCACTTGGAAATGACACCAAAGTGTTCCAGGCTGATAAGACCCTAACTAAGGCAAAACCAGTACTGGGTTGCTTGTGTTCCAGTTGGGGAAGGACCTGGCAGTTTGGGTAGGAGCAGGGTTGAGACTGATTTGCATATGGCTAGGCTTAAACTGAGGTGGCATGGTGAGCAAAAAGATGATGGGTTGGGATGCTAACCCGAGCAGTGGGCAGACAAATTGCAAGCATTCTTCTGCTGCTAGAGCCGCAGATCTGGGGGTATCTGCAAGGAAGAGGAAGACTTATTGTGGGTGTCTGGTTGGTGGAAGGCCATGCACTTATTGATGTATGTTGGTCCTGTGAAGAGCTTTGTGTACGTGAGTCAATATTTTGAACTGACATCTTTTCTGGATAGGGAACCCGTGTAGCTTTTTAGGGTGGGGTGTGCTATAGGTCCATCTGGGGAGGTCGAGGACGAGTCTTGCCACTGAGTTTTCACAGAAATTCATAGCAGTGAAGGGGAGAATGGCAGTTCACTCCTCAGGGTTTGGCAGTACATCGGCATGACGATATGTGCATCACCAAGTGGCCCTGTAACAGAGGACAACTATTGCCAGTGGCTTGGGTAGGGAATTGGTGGCTGGTGGTAGTGGTTAACCAAGGCAGGATCTAAGCCCTATCAAGAATCGAGAAGCTAAATGTGTTATTTATCTAAGTATCATGGTTTATGTGGCCATCTGATTCAGCCATTAGTATCCACAAACGTATCACTGATAGAGGCATTTCAAAAGAATTGCATTCTTGTTCCTCAATTGTTTGCTTCTTACATTGAGTGAATACAAATTTTGCTAAAATTGTGATTAGGATGGTGATTTTGATGCAGTTTTGTGTGGCATACTCTGTTCAGGAGACGAGGAACATCTCCTAACATGCCAGGGACATTGGTTTTTACATTTTTACATTTTTCAAAACAAACCCCTGGTTTTGAGCATTTAGCATTGGATAACAGGCGCACTGGACAGCACTGAACAATTTCACCAAGAAGTGTCCTTTCCATGTGAGCATGTAACCAGCACTTATGTGGCAGTATTTTTAAATGCAGTGAGATAGTTATTGTGAGATTATTTTGTAATATATATCGGTTCATTTGTAAGATTAAGCCACTTTTAATATTGATTGCGTTTTAATTACTATTTTCAACTTGTAGTTCAATATCACATTTTATACAACTGATATCACATTTTATGCAACAATGTATATTTTTAGCATAAACAATGTAACAAGCAAATAAAATACAAGATTTGTTTTATCTCTTTTAGGAAATTGATCTGTGGGCCCAATGTTATTGAAGTTGAAGTTGCACCAATCTGGAAACTACTTTTCAAGGAGGTACAATACTAATTTGCTTCCTGTTCACAAGCGAGTGTTGTTCAAACTTCTCCCTCACATCTGTACAGCATGACACAACATGGCCCCGGCCTATTTCAAGATCCACATCACTTACCACAAACCCTTCTGACACCTCCGCTCTGTCGGACTCCTACTTGCACACACCCCTCAAATACGCAGAACCAGACGCAGAGGAGGGCCTTTCTCTTATAGAACCAGACGCGGAGGTGAGCCTTTCTCTTATAGAACCAGACGCAGAGGAGGGCCTTTCTCCTATAGAACCAGACGCAGAGGTGAGCCTTTCTCTTATAGAACCAGACGCGGAGGTGGGCCTTTCTCTTATAGAACCAGACGCAGAGGTGAGCCTTTCTCTTATAGAACCAGACGCGGAGGTGGGCCTTTCTCTTATAGAACCAGACGCAGAGGTGAGCCTTTCTCTCATAGAACCAGTCGCAGAGGTGGGTCTTTCTCTTATAGAACCTGATGCAGAGGTGAGCCTTTCTCTTATAGAACCAGACGCAGAGGTGAGCCTTTCTCTTATAGAACCAGACGCGGAGGTGGGCCTTTCTCTTATAGAACCAGTCGCAGAGGAGGGTCTTTCTCTTATAGAACCAGACGCAGAGGTGAGCCTTTCTCTTATAGAACCAGACGCAGAGGTGAGCCTTTCTCTTATATCACTCCTAAGCCTGGAGTGACCTGTGGAACTAAAAGATCAATGTTACATCGATATTCGCTATGAAATGAAAGATAAAAATGTCATTATTGCAAATCGGTGATGAAAAGGGTTATAATATAAATCAATGGAATCCCAAGGTAATATTTAAGGGCCTGATTTAGAGTTTGAGACATGGTTGCTTAGTCACAAACGTGAGGGATATCCCATCCACTTCATTACAAGTGTATTATACCCAGAGCATTTTAATAAGGCAGAGGGGATATCTGTCTTGTTTGTGACTGAGTAAGTACCTGATAAGTTCTGAATTAGGCCCTATGTACCATCTAGAGAGAGTGTAGGCAGCTTCGGGTGCCGATACATGAGTTCAAGGAGCCCGAGGGTCAGGTTTACAAGGCCCTTTCCGCAGCTGGAACGTCACTTTTAGCGATGGTCTGGAGGTGACCACTCCCAGGCCTTATTTACAAGGCCAGATAAAGTGTGGGTTTTAAAGACCTTGCAAATATGGGCTGGGTTAGCACATTGCAAATCGCTGCGACAGGGAGGCATTCCATGGGTGTTGCAGTGAATGTTCCCATTCAACACCCATAGATTTTGACATATTTCCAGATTCACAAGGATTTGTAAACCTTGGAATGGGTCAAAAGCCTATGCTTTCCCAGGGGAGGAATAAGGAAGGCGCAACAAGGAAGAATCGATTTATTTCTCCTAATTTTTTCATTTTTCTATGTGTGCTGCATTCTACAGCACACATAAAAAGAGGAAAACACCCCTCCTGATTGTTTTTCTGCAGGAAGGCCTCCCTTCCTGCACAAAAACAATCACACCCATAACAGAGACACTCTTGCTCCTTTGTGCAAGGGTTCCTGCATTGGCGCATGGCAGCCCATTGTGTTCTAGTGCAGCAGAAAAGGACAGGAATGTTCCGTACCTTGTAGATTCAGTGCATTCCTACCCTTTTCGTTTGATAGAGGGCAGTGCCGCAAGAAGGCTTGCGGAGCTGCTCTACGCCAAAAGCTTGTAAATAAGCCCCCGAGTATCTCTTGCCTGAGACTTAGCTCATGAAAGTATTTCAAGTCAAAATGTTCTCAGCACAAGAAATGTACAAAATCAGATGTAAAATTTCTACCATCAGGTCAAACCCACTTCTCAGGCAGGCCAAAGCTTCTATGCCCCGGAATGTCATACCATTAGGTTGGCTTCTCATGTGCACAAACATTTTAGGAAAATGAATACATACCTACAATTGGTTTAAATATGTAGTATAAACTTACCTAGTTCACACAAATAAATTATCACCCAGTTTTAAAAAGCATGATAATGTAACTTTGGGACCTGCTTTCAGAATTAGGAGTATAGGGAACTCAATCTGTGGTTCTGTGTAGTGACTTAAAAATTCTGCAAGATTCCACAGAGTTCCACCAATGGGTGGAAAAAAATGCAGGTCGTGCTGCTTGCACTGCAATTAAGTGCTAGTATTGTGAGCAGTACTGAAAAATCAGCGTGAATGGCACCATCCAGTGTGCAAGAATGTGTGGCCATTTGAGTTGATTTTGCTTCCGCTTGAGTAGAAAATGTGCTTGAGCAGCAGCAGGTCTAGTTGAGAACCAGTTCTCTGTCCTCGACCTCCCATGTCGTGCTAAGGTTCGCCAAATCTTGCTCGAGCTGATATTCCTGGAGCCTCATGGGAAAATGTACCGCCACATGGCAATTCAAAGAAATTGGCTGAAAGTCCACATTACTAGAGTAATGCAGAGTCGCCAAATTCTGCCAATTCCATGTGAGGAATGAAGCATTCCTCTCATCCCTAGTCAAAATCCAAAAGAGATATGAGGAACAAAAACTCATGGCTCAGTGTTTGAAGCTGGAAAAGAGGCCTATCATCACCCTAAACCTTCGATTAAAACTAAACTAAATATATATACAAGTACTTCAGCTGTCCCTGTGAAAGCATCAGAAGTGTCCTCTGTAGGTCTGGAAAGATTTCCATTAAAAAGGCTTGATTAAAGTATTTCAGTGCCTAGTTGCTGAGCCCCCTTTTCTACCCTGCTGCCAAGATTAATTTAGCATTGTTGCCTTTGGTTAATTGGAGTTCTCCACCAGCAAAGGGGATGCATTTATCCTTCAAAGTCACTCAGTGCTGAAAAATATATAAAATAATGAATTTCTATTAATCAAAATCTTAAATACTTGCTGTTATTTTTCTGAAGATCTGTTTATTGCAGGCAAAATAAATCAATCACTGATGGGTTTTATTATATTCACTTTTCTAAATGGATACATATCTAAAGCTACTCTACAATATGATAGATATTCATACTGCTGGCTTTCCAGTACCAACTTAGCGCATTGACTCAGTGTCATGGCATGCCTTCCACAAGGGCTGGGCTACAAGTGAGGGCACCACCACAGAGCACAGAGCACACAGGGTCTGAGGCTCGTTAAGAAGGACTCAGGCAAGAGCACATATCAGAATCTAACGATTCTAAAAGCAACCAGTGAGCATCATCAAACCAAGTGGATTTCCTACAAATGGGATAAATAATGGAAACAGTGTTAAGGAAATAAATGAAAAGACATCAACGATTACACAGTAGGAATCCTTTGTATTCAGGAACCTAATAGTGTCCTGCTCTCCACGTCATCTTGTTATGGTTTTGTTCGCAGCACCTTGCCCTAAAATTGTCGAGTGGTACACAGAGAGACCATTATACCAACTCCTGTCTCTCCTTGGAAAACATACTGTAGGAAATTGTGTTTGTAGGAAATTGTGTTTGGTCAAATGATTCCCCATCGCAGAGGGAGGCTGTTGCAAAAAAAGAACTCTGAATTTTAATTGTTTCGAAGCTTTGAAAGGTAATGTCTACAACAAAGGGCCCCAAGATGAGGTGTGAAAATCTGTATTGTTTGAGATCGATTCACAGATTATCAATTTAAGTGCCTTTGTTTTTTCTGAAATACAAATTATATGTTTCTAAAAGTTCATGAGATAACAAAAAAACATCTTTTATTGACTATAACACAGACACATTCCTTGTTCTAAGTATTTCATATTAATAAATATAACAAACAAACAAAAGTAAATATTGTGGTCTGATTTTTTGTGCTGTATCAGCGTGTGTTATAATGTGATCTGATTTTAAGAGTTGTAACAGTATGTGTTATATTGTGTTGTGATTTAATGAGAGGTAGTGGTGTGTGTTATATTGTGGTCTTATTTTTTGTGCTGCATCAGTGTGTGTTATATTGTGGTGTGATTTAATGAGAGGTAGTGGTGTGCGTTATATTGTGTTCTGATTTGAAGAGTTGTATTGATGTGTGTTATATTGAGGTTTTATTTCAAGAGTTCTAACAGAGAGTCTTTTATTGCTGGCAACAAAAAAGGATGATGGATGGAGTGTTGAACAATGCCAACACTCACCCCCAGTCACAGATCTGGGTTTAATATCCATTGTTCGTTTGCTCACCATTCTACCCCAGTTTGGACCCAGCCATATGCAAATCAGTCCTAACCCTGTTCCTCATGGGACAGTCCAGCCTGAATTGCCAAGCCAGGTCCTCTCTGGACCGGAAACAAGCATCCTGGGACCGGTTTCAGGGTTTCACCCTGTCTTTTATTGTTGTCTGAGTTCAATAGTTGTATCAGCATGTGTTATAATGTGGTCTGATTTTAAGAGTTGTATCAGTGTATGTTATATTGTGGTGTGATTTAATGAGATATAGTGGTGTGTGTTATATTGTGGTCTGATTATTTTGTGCTATATCAGTATGTGTTATATTGTGGCGTGATTTAATGAGATGTAGTGGTGTGTGTTATATTGTGGGCTGATTTCAAGAGTTGTATTGATGTGTGTTATATTGAGGTTTTTCTTCAATAGATGTATCACTGTGTTATATTGTGGTCTAATTTCAAAAGTTGTAATAGTGTGTGTTATATCGTGGTCTGATTTCAAAAGTTATATCAGTATGTGTTATATTGAGGTTTGATTTCAAGAGCTGTATAAGTGAGTTATATTGTGGTCTAATTTCAAGAGTTGTATCAGTGTTATATTGTGGTCTTCTTTCAAGAGTTGTATCAGTGTGTGTTGTATTGTGGTCTGATTTCAATAGTTGAATCACTGGGTGTTATAATGTGCTCTGATTTAATGAGATATAGTGGTGTGAGTTATGATGTGGTCTGATTTCAAGAGTTGTATGGATGTGTGTTATATTGAGATTTTATTTCAAGAGTTATATCAGAGTGTGTTTTATTGTGGTCTGATTTCAATAGCTGTAATAGTGTTTTTTTACATTGTGGTCTGATTTCCAGAGTTGCATCAGTGTGTGTTATATTGTGGTTCGATTTCAAGAGCTGTATTGATGTGTGTTATATTGAGATTTTATTTCAACAGTTATATCAGAGTGTGTTATATTGTGATCTGATTTCAAGACTTGTATCAGTGTTATATTGTGGTCTGATTTCAAGAGTTGTACCAGTGTGTTACACTGTGGTCGGATTTCAAGAGTTGAATCAGTGTGTTACATTGTGGTCTGCTTTCAAGAGTTGTATCTGTGTGTTTTATTGTGGTCTGATTTCAATAGTTGTATCAGTGTAGTATATTGTGGTCTGATTTCAAGAGTAGTATCAGTGTGTGTTATTTCATGGTCTGATTTCAAGAGTTGTATCAGTATGTGTTATATTGTGGTTTGATTTCAAGAGTTGTATCAGTGCATTATATTGTGGTCTGCTTTCAAGAGTTGGTTCAGTGTGTGTTTTATTGTGGTCCGATTTCAATAGTTGTATCAGTGTGTGATATTGTGGTCTGATTTTAAGAGTTGTATCAGTGTGTGTTAATTCATGGTCTGATTTCAAGACTTGTTTCAGTATGTGTTATATTGTGGTTTGATTTCAAGAGTTGTATTAGTGTGTTATATTGTTCTCTGATTTCAAGTGTTGTATCAGTGTTATATTGCGGTCTGATTTCAAGAGTTGTACCAGTGTATGTTTTACTGTGGTCTGATTTTAAGAGGTGTATCAGTGTGTTATATTGTTGTCGGCGTTTAAGAGTTGTATCAGTGTGTGTTATGGTGTGGTCTGATTTCATGAGTTGTATCAGTGTGTGTTATATTGTGGTCTGATTTCAAGAGTTGTTTCAGTGTGTGTTATATTGTGGTCTAATTTCAAGAGATGTATCTGTGTGTGTTATATTGTGGTCTGATTTCAAGAGTTGTATCAGTTTATGTTACATTGTGGCTCGATTTCAAGAGTTGTATCAGTGTGTTATATTGTGGTCTGGATTCAAGACTTGTATCGTTGTGTTATATTGTGCTCTCATTTCAAGAGTTGTACCAGTGTGTGTTGTACTGTGGTGTGATTTAAAGTGTTGTTTCAGTGTGTGTTATATTGTGGTCTGATTTCAAAAGTTGTTTCAGTGTGTGTTATATTGTGGTCTGATTTCACGAGTTGTATCAGTATATGTTATATTGTGGTCTGATTTCACGAGTTGTATCAGTATATGTCATATTATGGTCTGCTTTCAAGAGTTGTATCAGTGCGTGTTTGACCATGCTGTTCACTCTCTCTCAGGTTTTAAATCCCTTCTATGCATTTGAGGCCTGCAGTTTGGCACTTTGGTTGGCTGTCGGTTACATTGAGTACTCCATCGCAGTCATTATTATGACACTTGCTTCCATCCTCTTCACAGTGCATGACCTTCGAAAGGTAAGCTCCACGCCACCAGTCCTGACACTAAACTGCTGTGTTTTGTTTTATCATGAATGTTGTATATTAACTCCTATTTATTAAGAGCTATAACAGTGGCAGGTTACAGTTGGTTCTTTGTTTAAAAATGTGGGTTGGGATGCAGGTAGGTAGGCCATGTGACATGATGGAAGGTGGCGGGACCTGCAGGCGAATTAATAATTATATTAGAGGTGGAAAGAAGTGGGCAGGTGATAGAGGAGGGTGCCCGTGTGAACAGGGGGAGAGAAAGCTAGCATGTTTTTACGAACTACTGTGAAACAAAAGGGGGTGGGATGGCTTAAGAAAGGCAGAAGAGGATGACAGGATGTGAGGTATGCTTGATGTACAGCTCAGGTGAGTTAGACTGCAGTGGAACTGAAAAAAATAACACAATACATATTCCTACAGTTCATCACTGACAGAGGGGCTGTAGCTGAGCTCACATGTTGTTCCTGTTGGATTTCTTCACAGTAGTTCTGTGTTCTGTGGTTCACTGAAAAGTGCTTATCTTACAGAGAGTATGCTCAATATGGTAGGTATGGGCTATTAGGACAAGCCAATGAGCAGAGCTGTAGACCTGAGTGGGTCATGTGGAAAAGTTGTATAACATGTCATAGGTCGGATCTGTTTATTATGAAAAGGTAAGACAAAAGCAGTATCCCTGAATTGTTTATTGTGAAAAGCAGGGATAAAGCCAGTAGGCCAGACTGCTTTACATTGTGAGCTCTCTGACAAATACAAAAGGAAAGAGTTTTATGTTGTGATCTCCTTAACAAACACCAAAGGCAAGGGTTTTACATTGTAAACCCTGTAACAAATGCATTAGGATGACGTTGTGTAATGTGAACTCTGACAAAGACATTAGGAAGGAATGTTACCTTGTGAACTCCTTGTCAGACACTATGAGAAGGAGTTTTTATTGTGACAAATGCAATAGCAATGAGGATTTCATTGCATACTCTAACACTGCATACTCTGTAGTAAGGGCTGTGTTGTATACTGTGACAAGTACAATAGGGTCTGGTTTTACAATACGACATTGTGAGCTTACTCACAAGTACAACGAGAACAAGTTTTACATTGTGAAGTTCTGTCAAACACCACGGGAAAAGGCTTTATATTGTCCTCTTTCTGTCACACACACCACTAATGATCTTTACACCGTAAACTCTCTGGCACATACAGAGTAAAGGAACTTTACATTGTCTGCTCCAATAGAAACGCCAAAGGATGGGGCTATACATTATCCTCTCTGTGACAGTCAAAGCACAAAGGGACTTCACATTGTAAACTCTGTGTCACATACATGTAACATGTCTGGTCAACCACAAACACCATAGGAGAGGGTCTTTACGCTTGTTTACTATCTGACAAATGTCATAGTCTGCCACCGTAAAGTGTTTGATATCTGTAGCTAAATAGTTAAAGCTCATGTCATTGTATGCTTTGAGTTTTCCTAAAGTGTGTGATGAATCTCTCTAGGCAGAGAAACATGTTCATGCAAGTTTATTCATTTTCACTTTAAAGAATGCAGTGTTTCTTTATTGATTATTCAATGTGGTGACAAAGGCAGGAGCTCTTTCATTTTACAAGCACCATGCCAATAACATCCAAGTAATGCCAGACAATCATTCTTCTGGGGCCTTCCACCATTAGCCCTGGTGAAAGTTTACACCTGCCCTACATCTCTATCACTACCTTTCCCACTTGAGCCAAACAATAAACCCATTGTATGAAAAGTTTGAGAACCGCTATCAACTTTGTGGGCTATCCTTGGATCAGTTTTGAAACATATGTCAAATAAGATTTGCGTTTGAAGCTCCTTAGATATGATTTGAAAATACTGGATAAAATCATAAGTCTATGGTGAAATGTAACAGAAAGCGTTATCAATAATCATTATTGCCAATACATTACACAGACTCCAGATATATGAAGAAAGTGAATGTCTTCTAATACAAATGGTGAAATAATCATCTTTCTCAGACAAACTTGATTACTGCTATTCCTGCATCATCTACTTGGCAATGAGAGAACTGCTTCTAGTATGAATAAGGAGTTGAGAACTACTACATTCCATAGACCCCTTCCCAGCTGCCCCCCAATGGCCCCTAAGTTGTTAATTGGTTTAATCTTGCTATGAAAACGTGAATAACATAATGTGTGTCAGGGTATAATCAAAATGTATTGCCAATATTACAAAATACTTGCTGTCCGAGAGGTCTCATTGATATCAAAAGCCTCATTTAGAATTTGGATTGTAATTAAAAACCTGCCATTTTCTAGAGGCATGATGTTTTAAAATAAAAACAATTCATGTTCTGTTACTCCTTTTAACAACAGACTGATTACATAAGCCTTAATCCTCTTATAGAAATATACCCCCAACTACACTTTTTCAGAGGTGTTAATACATCAACCTCCAAGTTATGAAGGCTCTTTTGCCAACATTGTGGCTGTCTTGTTGTCACCGTACCTCTTTCAAGCCTCAAATTTCACAGTCCTCTGTGATTTTAATTCCCATAAAGACAATAAATCGGAGGAGGCAGCAAATCAGCTTTTGGTAGAGATGCTCACTTTAAGTCTATCCCTGGTTTTCTAATTCTACCCATACTGCAGGGCACATCCTGGATCTTATCTTTATGAATGCAGACAATCTTTACTGCGCTGACCCCTTTGCTACTTATCTAGAGTTTCAATTGAGCAATTCAATTTCCTATTTTCTTGAAAATTCCTAAAACTAAAAACAAAATCATGATTGGCTTATGTCCACCCTGAATCCCAATTGGCAAGAAACTATTTTCTCTCTAAAGTAAGTGCAATCACTTAGAAACAAAATGACACAATACCACTGAAGAATCAGATAAAATGATACATCACTCAGCAAATAAAACCTATCATAGAGAGATCAAACTGACAAAATCCACTTTTTATACCAGTAAGATATTCACTGTTAATCATCCCTCAAAGAAATGGTCTTCCAAACTTAATGTGATGCCACATCCCACCTCAATGACCCAGCAGATTCCACACTCACATTCTGCATGTGGTTCAAAAGTTAATTATTTTAATGACAAACTCAGGGATGTTGGGGTTCTTTTATTGAATACTATAGCATTTTTTCTCCTCAACTAAAATCAGAGAATTGCCCATGTCTTAAACAATTTCTACTCATTTTGCTCTTGCAGTGCAGAATCTTATGCTTAAATGCAAACTGGTTCACCAGTGAACCCTGGAGCTCCTTCGGTTCATAAACTAAGAGCTAGTACAATCTTTCTGGTGCTTTGCATTATTCGCAACTCTTCTATCAATTCAGCAAGCATACCTGATGCACGGAAACTGTGTATGTGGCTCTCATTCTAAAGAAGAGTGATGCTGAGCCACAGGTTCCTTCTAATTATAGGCCCGTCTCATTGGTCCCCGCTGCTGGATGCTGGAAATGCACATCAACTATCAGCTCTAGGATTATCTTGAATCAAGCAAATTACTTGATTCATCTCAATTTGGTTTCCATGCTCTCACAGCACAGAGTCGATTTCGCTGTCAATGTTAGAGCTTCCTAAACACTTGTTTGACAGGGTAGACACTGCTGTTCTAATCAGATAATTTTTATCTGCAGCTTTCAACGCTCTTTGTCACTTAATTCTTATTTCCAGATTGAGGGAAATAGCATTGAAGGGTCTGCATTAATCTGGATTTTAAAATTTCTTAACTAACAGATCACATTTACTGTATCCGCCTCCTTTTTCCTTGGCTCTCACTCTCTTGGATTGTGAGTACCACAGGGTCCATCAATGATTCCAAATGTTTTGAATACCTCTATGACCCCCGGGGAGCTCTGATCCAAGGTTTTGTATTGAGGGTACTGTAGTACGCAGACTAAAAGCAATTGATTGTGTCATTAACTCACAATACCTCTCCCGGCCACAATAAGTTCAGACAATGTCTCCTCTCAGTTGTATCTTGGATGAACGAAAAACATCCAAAGTGACTGATAAAACTGAATTAATGATTGTCAGGAAAATAAAATGTCTTTGGAATGATCAGTGATGGCCATCACAGCTGGGCACACCTCCCTGCTGAATTGATGATGCTAAAAACATGGGCTGAAATTTGATCATCAGACCACATATAAAACAACAGATTTTAACAGTTTTTTCCACCTGTTCAAGGTTGCTTAATAATCTTTGCAAAGTCTTGGACTTCCTTTCATTCAATGTAATAATGTACCGGATGGACTATTTGAAAGCTCTATATCTTGCTCTTCCAATGAGACTCATAAATGAAGTTCACCAGGTCCTGAACTCACAGCTAGGCTACTCCTGTGCCTTCCTAAACACTGTTCCTTATCATCAAATTAAAAAAACGCCATTAGCTCTTGATTAATAAGCGGGTTCATTTTAAAGTCCTATCTAATGTATATATGGTGGGTTATTAGTCAGGCCCATTTGGCTTTTAGATTATGGGGGTAATTTTGACCTCAGCGGTCTTTTTTGAAGACCGCCGAGGGACCGCTGTGCGGAAGACCGCCAGTGGTGGCGGTTTGCCGCTCGGCCTATTATGACCATTGTTAGCTCTCCTTCCTTCAACGGACGGAGAGCCGCCAACAGCCATACTGGCGGGAGGCGGGGAAGTGGAGGTTGCTCCACCTCCACCGCCACGGCAACAGAACACCGCCCAGCGAATCACGTCCTGTGATTCGCCGTGGCGGTGTTCTGTTGGCGGTGTGGTGTCGGCGGAGCTGCCCCCATGGCTCCCGTCCCCTCCCGGAGGATCGTCGGACCAGGTAAGTCGATCGTCCGTGAGGGGAGAGGGGTGGGGGGGTGTTGTGTTTTGCGTGGGTGCATGGGGGTGTGCGTGTATGTATGTAGAGGGAGTATGTGAGTGCGTGTCTGCTTGCGGGGGTGTTGTGTGTATGGGAATGAGTGCGTGTATGTCTGTGGGTATGTCTGTATGGATGTGTGCATGTATGTTTGAATGTGGGTGTGCGTCTCTGACTGTGTGTGTGGATTTAGGCATGTATGTCGGCGTGTGTGCGTGTAAGTGTGTAGGTGGTGCCTGCGTGCGTGTCGTGTGGGTATGGGTGTTGTGATGTTGGGGGGAGGGGTGGGGAGGGCGTCCCTGCCACCTTTGGGGGGTGGCAGGGGAGGTGGGGGGGTAGGGGAGGGAGTCAGGGTGTGGGTGGGGGTTGGGGGAGACCCCTATCTGTGCCAGGGAAGGAATTCCACGGCGGTAAGCCGGGTCCAAATACCGCCGGCGGTCTAGTGACGGGTCTCCAGCCCAGCGGTCGTCTCCGCCCTGGTGGGCGGAACGGAGAACCGGCGGATGACCATGGCGGTAACTGCCATGGTCTTAATTCCACAAAGTAAGACCGCCAGCCTTTTGGTAGTCTTACAGCTGGTTCTCCGCCTTCCGCCAGGGTCATAATGACCCCCATTGTTTACATTTCATTCCCCTGCTAGATTACTTAGATCCTCTTATTCCTGCGAAATCTTACCTCCCGGTCAGTGGCTCAGCAGCAGTGGTGGGAGCCAAATTATGGAATACTCTTCCTGTATCCCTCAGATCTGAACCAGATTAAGCAAGATTTTAAAAGAATTTGAAAACTTGTCTCTTTGTAAAAAATCGATCTTCTTAGCTGACTCATTCTCTCCAGATGGACTGCCCAATCATCCCACTTTTACAACTTGGGTTTTTAGCTCCTTGATTCTCCTTGAATTCCTTGATTCTCTATTCTAAGCATAAGCTGCACTTTATAAATCATTTTTCAATTTTAATTTTCAAAACATCTAAATAAAGAGTTGAATCTACCCCCTGTATTTCCTCAACCACAGGAATAGTATTGTGGATGAAATTCAGATGTATCCTACTTTATATTTAGAGTTTCTTCCAGAAACGTGGAGAGTAGCAGGTCCATTTAACTCTAAATGAGGCTTTGTGTCTTCTTGCTGTTTTGGTGGAACACAAGGCCAACAACTTCAATGAGGCATCATCTGGAAAAACTGATTTAAGAGAGTGTATATACTGGACAAAATATTTTGCACACCTAGGAGTGGGTTTAGAGTTTGCAGGATGTGGGAGATCCCCAGAGAATTGAAACTTGTCCTCTCCTTCCTGTTTAGAGAGAATGAATGCCTATACATTTGTGCAATGTACTGCATTTGCCAAAATCTATATCTGGACCTTGGTCTATTCTAACTTCCTCTGAAAGAAATCCATAATGGAATCCTCCATCTCTAAAAGAAGGTATGGATTCTACTTGAGATATGGAGGTGAACATTATGAAAAAAGCCTCTTTGACTGAAATTCTAGCAGAAAAGAAAAAACAATGGAACACCTGTTTTTGTTGGTTTTAGGACTCTAGGTACTTTACCACTGTTGACCAGTGCTAAAGTGCAAGTGCTCTCTGTCTAAATGTATTGGTGATTGTTTCCATGATTAGCCTATTAGATTTACTAGGAAGTCCTTAGCATGGGTCAATAGAGGTGCCCTGGGCCTGTAAATCAAATGTTACCTGCAAACGTGCCTCAGACCTCCCACTGCAGTGTCTGTTTGTGCAGTTTTGCACTGCCTATTTGACCTGGGAAGTGTACCCACTTGCCAGGCCCAAACCTCCCTTTTTACTACATGTAAGTCATCCATAAGGAAGTCCCAAAGCAGCCCCAGTGGCAGGGTGCAGTGTATTTAATAGGGAGGACATGTACCAGTGTGTTTTACATTAAATACTGCCAAATGTGTTTTTCACTATTGCAATGCCTATCTCTTATATAGGTTCACATGGGGGTAGCTTTAAAATATCTTTTAAGTGTAATTTCCCATTAGGAACAGGAAGAGAAGTGGTGTTTGCGGTCTCTGAACTCACAATTTAAAATAACATATTTTGGTAAAGTTGGTTTTTAGATTGTCTGTTTGAAAATGCCACTTTTAGAAACTGGGCATTTTTTTGCTTAACCATTCTGTACCTCTGCTTGGCTGCTGAATATACATCTGGGTCAGACTGACAGTTGGGCTGCTTGTGAATCCACTCTGCACACTGACACAAAGAGACCTGATGTGTGTCCTGCATATCCTGATGAGTCTTTCTGGTGGAGAGTAGGAGGGAGTAGCTGACACATGCACCAGAAAGAGCTGTGGCTGTCCTCACACAATGCAGACTCCAATCCCCTATAATGTGTCTGGGACAGGGCAAGGAAGAGACAGAGTATTGTGCGCTACTAAGACTTTCCTTTGAAGTTTGCCTAGACCAAACACAGAAATGAGTATACGTATTGGACTGCTGTCCCCACAACTTCAGAAAACGTCTTGATCAAGAGGAACCTCTGCCAGGGAGAAGAACTAGATTTTTGAGGAGGACCTGCCACTCTGCCTGTGCTTTGCTGTGCTACTCTGCTGCTACTAATTCTGCCCTGGGAGTGAAAGGACTGGACTTTGCTATGTATCCTGCTTATGAAGAATTTCCAAGGAATTGGACTGAGCTTCCCTCCTATTAAGAATTCTCAGGGACATGAAAAACTTCACCTGCCAGCACCTGGGTACTCCCGCTGAGGATCCTGACTTGCGAGGTGGTGCCAATCCAGTTCCTGGGCCCTTGGGAGTGAAAGCTGGCCTGAAACCAAAAAACAACAGGCACACCGACTCTGGACGACTCCAGAACTGGTGCAACTGCAAAACTTTGCCGCTGCCTGTAGACCGAAGTGGTGGTCCCTGCTGGAGTGCGACAACCCCGACCAATGCCGCAAGCCCGATGCCGCCATAGCCCCCCTGAAGTCCTGTGACATTGTGAGTCCCAAGTGCTGTGTCACTGACGTCCGTGACACCCGACTCCGCCATGGCCCCTGTATCCCCATGGCATAACCGTGACACTGAGGGGTCACCCCATTGCCTCTTTACCCAATAGATTCATCGACCCCACTGGATGGTAAGGAACAGACACCTTGCCCCAATGCTGAATCACCTCCCCTGTTCTGCAGTAAGGAGCTGACACCGCACCGGATCCATCAACGCCTCACCTCCCCAACTCCGTGCATCTGCTTGTTTTTCCTCGTTACCAAAGGTACTGTACCTGGCCGTCCATGTGACCCCGTGACCACCACGCCCTCCTCGTGAGTGGTGATGGACTGTTATGAACAACTCAATCAACGACGTTGTGATAGCCCCAGTGGGAGCTATTGTGTTTCTAAGTGTTTTTATTGGGATTTAGGCCCTCATTACAACTCTGGCGGTCAAAGACCGCCAGGGCTGTTTCGTCGAAAGCACCGCCAACAGGTTGGCAGTGCTTCCTTGGAATTACAACCGTGGCGGAAGCCATTGGTACCGGTGGTTGTAGTCCCCCAGGGCAGCGCTGTAAGGGCAGCGCTGTTTACAGCGCTGCCCAGGGGATTACGAGTCCCCCTCCTGCCAGCCTTTTCATGGCGGTATGAACTGCCATGAAAAGGCTGGCGGAAAGGGGAGTCGTGGGGCCCCCTGCCACTGCCCCATGGAGCTTTTCACTGTCTGCATAGCAGACAATGAAAAGCGTGACGGGTGCAACTGCACCCGTCGCACCGCCGCAACACCGCCGGCTCCATTTGGAGCTGGCTCCCGTGTTGCGGCTGACATCCCAAACTAGGTTTCCGCCCGCCAGCCCAGTGGGGGTCTCTAAATGGCCACTGCGGGAGTGCAGGCGCATAGGCGGCCGCACGGCGGATACAACCCGCCAATGTTGTAATGAGGGCCTTAATCTTTTAAAATTAATGTCTTTGCTTGTGTATGATGGATTTTGTTGTTTTGGTCTTGTTTGATTTAGATAAATATTTCCTATTTTTCTAAACTGGTGTGGAGTCCTTTTGTGGTGTTTTCATTGTGTTACTATGTTTGTAAAAATACTTTACACATTGCCTCTGAGATAAGCCTGGCTGCTCATGACAGGCTTCTAAGGGGATGAGCAGGGCTTATCTGAGCTGTGTGTCTCCCTTACCCTGACTAGAGTAAGGGCCCCTACTTTTACAGGGTGAAAACCGACTGCCAACTTGAGACTCCATTTCTAACAGCTGCCTTGGTGATATGCCCACCAGATTTAGATACAGATGGTCCCATAGACTGTAACCTTCCTGAGTCCCACTGACTCTGCCATGGATTCCCATCCGACACCACAGTGCCTCATGAAATAGTGGCTGGTGGCAGGACCCCAGCCACACTTGCTGCTGTGCGGATTTGGTTGTGCCTTAGTGACAAGCAAAATGTGGAGGTCCGACCTCCAAGTCTGACTTGGCAGATTCAGGGGGAAAGGTGGTGAAAACTCACCTTTTTGCCCATTCCACGTGTGATTCTGGCTGGACAAGACTGGACAACACCCTCCATGCTACTGCCATGGACCACAAAGAAAACACAACCTCCCTGTTGTTGGACATGGAGGTAGATAACCCCTATTGCCTGTGTACATGGGTGGGGGTCACTACACATGAGCTCGGGACCACTGCAGACATGTACATGTCACAGTATTGTTTTTAGATTACTGTGACATCAATATGTTGGGGACATAAGTGGGTCAGACACCGATGGGGACACACTGGTGCACAACATATATCGCACATAACACAAATGTAATTTTGGTGTCGGTATTCATTGGCAAATTAATACTGGCACCGCAATGATGGTAGATTCACACCTGTCAACTCTGTCCATGTGTGCCCATTGCAAGGGGACCTGTAGCTTTCATGTGGTGCTTCGAGTTGTGTGTGTGAGTCAGTACATATATGTGTGTGTGTGATGTGATTGCCTGGGGGAGGTGGAGGGAGCTGGAGTGGGTCCTGTGGTTGTGTCAGTATGTGTGCCACCTGCCTATGGCATTGCTGTTGTTGTGCATGTTGTGTTGCTGCATGCAACATTCAGGCGAAAAAGTTGTGTGGTGGTCATTGTCATGCGTGTATTTGTGCTTGTGTGTGCCTGGGTTTTTGTAGATGAATGAGTATTTGTGTTGGTTGTTGTAGTTGTGTAATATATGGGTGCTGTGCCAGTTGTGTGTCTATGTTGTGTAATGGATGTAGGTCAAGGTGTGTCTGAAGCATGTCTGTGTTGTTGTGGAATGGCAATAGATACGTGTGAATATGTGGTGTGGTTTGTTGTGTGTGATACAGAGGGACACATATGGCTAAGGTACAGTGTGTGTTTGACTTACCTCTGTTCCACAGACACTGCCATTGTACAATGTCCATTGGGTCCCGCGATGTCCTCCCTCCATCAGCAAATCGCCGCCAGTGCACCACCTGCAGGACTGTAGCTTCTCAATACGGTGGGTGGAATGCCGTCTACTTGACGTCTTCTCGGGTCCAATGCTGAGGTGGTTTGGCAGGAACACCACTGAGATCAAAATCAGGTCCTTCATCTTTTAAACACTAAAACTGACTGCAAGTTTAGGGAAAGCCTCTCTATTGTCCTTTCTTTTAAGAGACCTTCATGTCTTGCTTGCATTATGATTAGAATCTCTAATGTAGTGAACACCACTGGGCCACAAGGGTTCAATTGAACTTAGTGAAAATAAAAGTAAATCTTGTGGCCCAGAATTGTCTGTAAAATTCATTGATATGATGAGATAACTGTCCAATTGTAATAAAAGAAAGAGAGTCTGCCACCCAACTTTCTTGGGATTTTTTTTTAAGAGTAAATGAACTACTGTTATTTGTTCGTAAGCATCTTCTGCAACAATTGAATCTTGCTTTGTAGGGGCCTCCTTTTTGGAGAAAAAAAAGGATCCTCATCGGTGGCTGAATTAAAAACTGTGTGCCCCTCTGTTTGGCATAAAAAGGTTTAATACTAGAAACTTTGCCAGTGGACCTTGGAAGAAGACGGTTTGCCCTATCCGGCCCATCCAAAATGTGTGGGGCAGATACTTTACAAAGATGATGTTTATCTTGGAAAATATATGTCTGTACACAGGAAGAGATATGCTTGACAAAACAGTCAACAAACAATTGACCATTGACAGCTGACCTAAAAAAAAATCTCCATTATTGAGCAAACTTAGGATTGACTCTCATAAGTAATGTCTTCCTTCAATCTGTTGTAATTTCTGCATTGGTATCCCCCAACATGTGTATCGGTATTTGGCACTCTCTAAGTGTTTTCCCTCTTTTGATAAAGAGTCAACCACAGCTGGGTCAACTTCTGTTAATACCACCAATTATTTTAGGTAACTGGTCTTGGACATTCTGCCCTAATATTTGTTTGTGTTTGATTTTTCTAAAGATCTCCTGATCCAATGATCTATAAATTGGGGAATAGAGAGAGAAGGAGCCCACTCCCTTGCCTGACCTGTCGTAGATTATCACCTCAGGTTGAAATAAGGGGATCTTTAGTAGTCCAAATAACCCCACTAGGGCCTGTGAAAGAATCAATTTGTGCGGAGTCCCCATGGTCATCATCATCATCTGTGTGATGGGGAATAACTGAATCAGATGTGTTAGGGAGAAGGGATCATTTGATGATTATTGTCTCCAAAAAGGATCACTGAAGAAATATACTTTCCTCACCTTCTTGGCAGTAATATAAACCAATTCATTTTCCTTTGAATGAGATGGAGTTTCATCATCTCTTCGCTGAGATGCCTAAGGCAAACAGCCTGTTAAATAACAGTGTAATAAAGGTAGAAAGTCTATGTTTAATGTACACACTAATAATCAATTACAATTTCGATGTCCAAATATATTTGTATTTCCTTCTTGCATCCCTTAGTGTATTATAGAATTGAATAGATCCTTTTCTAGCCAGGATAGGAAAAAAAATATGGGAACAGAAATCCTTTGGAAACAGGACTGCTCCAGTTATATGATAAGAAACAACGTTGCCATCTTGAAAAGCTTCACTGAGAGAGAGGGCCCCAGGGCAGTGGCCTTCGGAGTGGAAATTAAAGGAATTAAAAGGGTACAGCAACAAAGTTGTGTAATACTTCCCAAGAGACGCACAAGCTGAGAGCAGAAAAGGAAGCTAGAAGGCTTGAAAGACAGAAAGGACTCTGCACACTCTCTGTCCTAATGATTTCAATTTCCACTACTCTCTTGAGAGAACCCTAATCGGAAACACTGTGGTACTGAACATTACATTTCAAAACAATTGTAGTCTGACCTGAGATGCTCTTAATTAGGAAATACAGGTGGCCATGTGCTAAACCCACTCTGCTGCTCTTTTTAATGAGGTGTCAAGGGAGTAACACCATAATTTGAGCCAAAGCTAAAAACTGCAGAGTTGGCCTTCCTAAAGTCCCCCTTCTTACTGGTCATCAAGGGAGTCCAGCTCAAGGCGGAATCAAATAAAATGACGAAGTATGAAAACTCCTTGTTCTTATGCAGTATGTTAGTACCACTAAATTTATCATTATGCAAATATTGCCACAAAGTTTTTGAGAAATGATCCAAAAATTACCACAAGAGAAACTGAGAGAGATGCAGTTTGAGAGTTTGAAATTTATTTTAATACAGAACATTATTAATTGCAAACCCTCCCTCAATACGGAGAGGATTGTCTACCAGTAACCCAGGTCTGTTTTACTACAAAACACCAACCAAGTACATCATTCATGTTTATAAAATGACGAAACCTAATTCCAGTTTGATACTGCAGAATGCTCACTGCATGAATTGTGATGAGACTAAAAGTGAAGGTCTCCTGGCACATAACCCTGAGACTCTACTTCTGGCCCGTTCTTCCTTCCTGAGCCATGAGTTTATATTAAGTGTGACAGTATGTTTACTTTGAATTAATTTGTCTGCATATTAAGTTACTTGTGGTTGAATTATGAGTTATGAATCAGTCCGTTTACATGTTATGTTTTCATCAATTTGCAGCCAGTGTTGCTATTGAAACATCAATTGAAAAGCTCTGCACTAGAATGTTAATTTTTTGCCTAATTGTTTAGGAATCTGTAAAACTGCACAAACTAGTGGAATCCAACAACAGTGTCGTGGTTATGGTGTCTCTAAAGGATGGAGGTAAGTTGTGTCTGATTGATGCTATTTAGTGACAAATATATCATGTTAGCACACCATAGAAAGACAATCCACATTTTTATATCTACTAATTCTGTTTCAAACATCTTCGTGAAGATGCATTATATCTAAACGTATTACAAAATCATTGAATCTTGAAGAAACATTAAAATTAAACTCTAATCTAATGAACCCCATTGAAGTCAGTAGATATAAATATGAACAGTGTTAAGATCCCTCTAAAGTGAAACAATATTATATTGTAGGATATCATATTGTTGACATGTCTGATCAATTATGAGTTCAAAAACTACTCCGTTGGTGACCTCAGGTGTCATTGTGAACAGTGACAGGAACCTAATTGATTTAAAATGGCATGACCTACCTATGGAATATCTATTGTGGATATTTATCAGATCTTTGAGATGAGGAATTTCTTTTTTATGGTTCCTCTATTGACAATATTATTTTTGTGGTGAACACGCGGCTTTAGATTAATGATGTTGACAACATTTGTTGAAATAGTCGTTTGAAAACCTCTTTGCTTGTTCTTTACATACTTTTTACTTTAAAAATGTTACTTCATGCTATGTTTCAACATTTCGTGGATATGTGTTGTCCCTCCACATAGACAGTTAGCAATGAGTTGTTTCTCCTGTGGGCAAGTGATCTTTTTTTAGGCTAAAATAAAGTAAGTTAAGGAAAACAGAAAAAAATAAAAGGAGAATTGACTTTTTTGCTAATGTGTACATTATTGAAGAGCATGCTGTCATAGTTGAGATGATCCTTTCATGAGCTTACATCTATACACACAAGCAACTGCAACATTCATATAAAAAAAATGGAACTACAAGAAATGCTCTCTGATTTCTAATTTAAGATAGTGTTGCTAAAACATAATTAATAATTGCCCTAAATCGAAATTCATTTGCCAGGATACAAATTTAACTGCGAAGCGATTAGTGCTTACCAAAAATGATTTGAGAACAACCTGAATGGAGCACCTGGGGGATCCCTGTGTTTTTACATTAGTCAAAGTGTTACAGTTGAAATCTTTTGTTACTACAGTCGTTAGAAGGCATGCAGGTCTCATGCAAAGTATAATGCCATATTGTGACAGTAAATTTGATCTATTAGTTACATTGATTAATCGATGGCATGTCTCCACTGAGCGTATTGAATAACTTGACCAATTACAAGGGCATTATATCCTAATGTATGGTTTGTGAGTACTCCGTCCGCCTTATTACAAGCGCATTATATCCTGATGTACGGTTTGTGAGTTCTCCGTCCGCCTTATTACAAGTGCATTATATCCCGTTGTATGGTTTGTGAGTACTCCATCCACCCTAATACAAGAGCATAATATCCTGATGTAGGGTTTGTTAGTATTTGTCCCCTAAACTCTAAATCACTCTTTTAAGTACTATAGAGTTCAGTCATAATACTTTGTTGGATCTGTTTAGTTTAGTTTTGAAAAAAGAAATTGAAGAGAATTAAACGTTTGCATTCAGCCATCAGATGGCTGCGGCTTGGGGTGTTTTACATCATTGCTTAGGGCCTGATTACGACGTTGATGGATGGGATACTCTGCCACAAACGTGACAGATATCCAGTGACCCGTATTGCAAGTTCCATTATATCCTATGAAATGTGTAAAATGGCGGCGGGATATCCGTCACGTTTGGGGTGGAGTATCCATCCGCCAAGGTCCTCATCAGGCCCTTAATCTCCATGGAATATGTTTTTAAATGGACATATATTTTCATGCACTTCATGTTCGTCATATTCACTCACTCTATAGATTGTAAAGAGATGGAGTCACGACATTTGGTACCAGGAGATACAATTATCTTGAGTGAAAAAAGGCTTTTCATGCCATGTGATGCCATTCTCATCCAAGGAAGCTGTGTCATCAATGAAAGCATGCTCACAGGTAAAGTTCACAGAATCCAAAATCTTCAATGTTTCATTATATTTTAATCATTCAGGAAAAATAATACAAAATGCTTTCTTTCAATGAAAGCAAAAATTAAAGAATATGTATGCATTTTCGATGTGTTGCCTGGCTCTGAATCAGAGAGCACTGAAACGTTTTGTACATCTTCCCTGTTATATCATGCTCCTACCTCTATGCTTTTTTTTACACTCCTGACCAAGGGCTTTTCCTCATGTAGATTTTGGGATTGTTAAATCTTTAAAAGGTGGAAGTTGGGTTAATGCATTTCCATTCATATTAGGCGTGGGGAATAGTTTTAATTACGCCAGCGTATTCAGGCTAATTTCAGTAATTCCATGTTATTCTTTGATGTGGAATTACCAATAATAAAACAATTACATTCTGCGTAATTAAGAGTTGTGTGGGGGGGAGAAATACAACCATGAGCGTAAGCATTCTTGTATTTAGCACTATTTTGTTAGCTCAAAAGTTTTTGAGATGTGAAGCTGCATCTAGGAAAGTTGTGCTTAGTGCCTGGAACAAGGTTGGGGGGGGGGGGGTCCTATCCTAAGTGAGTATTTAGCAACCGGATGCTTAAGCTGCTATTCATGTTCTGTTGCAGTCAGGACTCTTTCCTAGCACAAAATGCATCCTCATGTCCATTTTGGCCACAAGGAGGTATTTTTTGCTAAGAAATCATGCTAAATGTAGAATTACTCTTCTTACATAACTCTGCTGAATTTTTAAGTAATTCTGCTCCATTCCGCTACACAGAATTACAACGGAGATTCCCATCCCTAATTCAAATGTGGCAGTGCCTTTGCCTGACTTCACCAGGAATTAGCAGAGCAGGTTCTAGTGATTTCCTCTGTGGGCACAAAAGATACATTTATATTTAATTAGTTTCAGTAATCTAATCTTCATAGTCAGAGTTATCATAAAAATCTGACATTACTTTGCATCTCTGGGACACACCAGATTGAGTGTAGGTCCTTCTCTACATCTCATATCCAAACAAATACACAGCAGGACAGGGCATGAAAAAGAAAGTATCGAACACACAATCTGACACCTGATGGGCTTAAATATCCTAACATAGCCATAACTCTTACCTCCTCATCACTTTTGGACTAATTCCCAGGAGAAAGAGCAAATTTACACCTGGAAACTTAAGACCTCACATTGGTATATATAAACTAATTTTCGTAATTTGCAAATTTTTTGCAGGTTACACATTGAATCCTGTGCTAGTCGCTGATTTCTTTGGATATTGCTGGAAAATGTTTGTAAATTTCCTTTCCATGTGTGAAAATATGAAAGTGTATACTTTCACTTTAGAAAATGATTTAAACATGCACTCTCACTAAACTTTTTCTTTTGTTTTCTTCATTGGTAAATTTGTTTTTTTAATGGTTTTTCAAAAAAGGCTATCTGAGCTTGGAAAACTAATTTACATATGACAAAAGCCGTAAGAATCACACCAATTCTGTTTTCGTAATCTGGTTTCAACTGGACACCACTTAAACACAGCAAAGTTCTATGTGTGGTCCCTTAAACTTGAGATTCTCCGGGTGACAGGAAATTGTTCTTCTTAAAGGGCTTTACTGCTCCTTGAATTTAGGTTGATAAGTCCCATAACCCACAATCCCCACCATGCCATTCCCCGATCAGGACTCCCTCTGCTATTTTTCCTTGCTATAAGAGGTGACTTTGCTGTGCTGGGAGTGCTGCGGGTGGTGTTTATATCCTAGGTTTGCCTTACATCTCAGTCACCCTTCTTGACAGAAGCAAAATCTGGTGGAGACTCAAGGGCCTGGGAAGCCCCAGTCAAGTCTCAAAGAACTGCCCTTCATGCAAGGCAGATGCTGGAGGAATTAGAGGGATTGCCTAGAGCCTAGGAGGATCAAGACTCCACTGCCGATTCTTCAGTGGATCTCTCCTGCCTATCCAGAATGCACAGGGCTCCAGGCGAGTAATCCAAATTGGTTTGTTGAGCCTCGGGTAGTAGTAGGTGAGGACTGTCATCTTCAAGCTGAGAGGTAAAACTGTCTTCCACATGTCTGGGTCAGCATTGCTTAAATGTTTTGGAACTGGCCTTGAGACATAATGTTATAGTGAATTGTTCATTTGGAAGAGAGTACCCCATCAACTCAATAGTATAGGTCTTAATGTATTATTATTTCATTTTCAGAAACCAGTTGCAAATGTGCATTGGTGTTTCGTGAATGGTATAGTATTTTGTGAACCCACCTATGTACTGGAGGGTCACCGAATGACCTGCCTAATTAATATTGATTATGCAGTTTACAATTTATGACTCACTGTGATTGGCTGCAATAATTGGAATGGTGGCCTGGAAAGGACATCAAACTATCATCCCTAGGACGGTATTCTAAAATGGCAACCATTTGTTTAAAAAGAAAAGGGCAGCCTGGGTTCCTAAAAGGAGAAGCAGGCAGTGGTCCTCCCGAGGCTTCCTCCAAAGCTGCCAATATGATTCCCAAAGACAAAAGGGTCTTGAGGAGACCCCTTCCTGAGCAAATCAAAACCAACCCCATCTCAGTATTAGAGTCAGAAAATCCAAATATAAAATTTCAAAACCAATTTAATCAAAAGGAGAAACATGTTATAAAATAGGAAAAAAATACAACAGAATTAATGGAACCACAAAAATAATTATTCAAAATTTTAAATTCAAAACACACAAACAGAATGAAGTCCATGGTTGCAATTGCTGGAGACTTCAATTGAATTGCAGGCTTACCATGAGGGTGGAGTCGCGCAAGTCTAGCTGGTCCCAGTAGACTAATGGTGTACCTTAGGACATATATGGGTATTTATCCCACACATCATGAGATTCTCTACCTACCTGATAGGGATCTCATTTCTTTTTGTGCATCTACCAGTGCAACTGTTGCATAGAATGCCATTTTTTTTCAGCAAAGACCCCAACATTTTTTTGTTTTTCAAATCAAACTCCACCTTGGCTGGAAGCGCTGGGGGTGCTGTTTCTTTAAACAAAATACTAATAGCTCTAAGTTATCTTTCAGTTTACAGGGGGCATTTGTGTTTTCTGATGATTGGGGCCCCAGATATTTTCTGATAGTCCTGGAAAGAATAATTTATGTAACACGGATGGCCCATAGCAGGATGGTGTTTCTGACATACATTTACTGACAGCTCTGTGGTAGATAGGCTCTCTTCCAAAGTTTTTCTGACAGAGGAGCCAGCTGACACTAAGCAAGGTGGGTGATGCTCAAGCTTGTTGGGATGGAAAATCCATCAATTTATGGCGGGGTTTCTACTCTACCAAACACTAAGGGTCTCATTATGACTTTGACGGAAGGAAAAGCCTGTCCGCTGAAGTCCTGACAATTAGGTTGCCGCCAGAGTGGCAGCCTCCCCGCCCAGAACATTACGAGTTTCCAGCTGGGTCAGCAGGCAGAAACATCGTTTCCCAGTGGAAAACAGCCTCCAGCATTGTCTCCGGCTCATAATGGAGCCGGCGGCAATGCTATAGTGCTTAGGGTGCACCAGCACTGGTCACAATCACTGTCTGCAAAGAAGACAGTGAACATTGCGAAGCGGCTGGCCAGGGGGGCACCTTCACTGCCCTTGCCAAGAGCATCAACAGTGCAGGGCCACCCCGGGGCACCCTGGACCCCGTCTCCGCCAGCCTTTTCATGGCAAGGTTACCACCATGAAACAGCTGGCGGAGAAGGTGGTCGTAATTAGGGCCGCAAGCACCGCCAAACGTCATGTAGACAAAAACTGGTGGTGCTGGTGGTCCGACCGTGGCACTACCACTGCGGTCGTAATATTGTACTCGGACCACCGCATTGGTGGCTGTCCAAATACCACCATGACCCTGGTGGTCATTAGACGGCCAGGGTCGTAATGAGGCCCTAAATGTGGTCATTAGTCTTTTTTAAGGATGTTGGCCTCGTTCACCAAGAGAACGTAGGATACTGTAGCTAGTGGGGGCCACTTGAAACCCACAGTAATGGTTTGAACATTTTTAAGTGTAAAAAAGCAGGAATTTGTACCTGCAATTTAGATGTCTTTGCTGCCTTGTCCCAATCGCAAGTATTGCATTTGTATATGATAACTTTTTGGGTTATGAAGTCCATCCACAATGTTGTATCTGGTGTGAACTCCATGAGGTTTGTTAGACCTGCCATCCTTGGTGATGTTCCCCGAACTTCTTTGCCCTGTGACCTTCTGTTATTCTGACTTATATTTGCTGATTGTTAGGATTCCATGGACTATAAAACTCCTGACCAGTGCTAAACGTGCTGGCACTCTAAACCTTGTAACATTGATTTATCCACAATTAGCATATTTGATTTGCTTGTGAGACCCTAGTAAAGTGCACCATATGTGTCCAGGGCCTGTAAATTAATTGCTACTTGTGGGCTGCAGTACTGATTGTGTCACCCACTTCAGTAGCCCTGTGAACATGTCTCAGGCCTGCCACTGAAGAACCTATTTATAAAGTTTTAAACAGACATTTCAATCCGGCCGGTGTACACATTTGCCAGGCCCACATCTTCCTTTTTATTACATATGAGTCACACCTAAGGAAGGCCCTGCTTAGCTCCAAGAGCAGGGTGCAGTGTATTTAAAACGTTGGACATGGACCTTTTAGTTTAACATGTCCATGTGGTGCACAACTGTTGAATTCATTTCCCAGTACTGAAAGGCCTATCTTTCCCACAGCTTAACATTGGGGTAGCCTTAAAACATTCTTAAAGTGTAATTTCCAATTGGTAAGAGATAGAGTTATGGAGTTGGGTATCCCTGGACTCACAATTTAAAATCACAATTTGTGATGAAATCGGCTTTTAAATTGTAAGTCTGAAAATGGTACTTTTAGAAAATTGGCATGTTCTTACTTTAACCATTTTATACCACTGCCTCTCTCTGAATAGGCATCTGGGGTAAGTGACAGCTGTACTTTGTGCAGTCCCTCTAGACAGTCACACACAAGGGGAACTTGGGTGTGACATTTGAATCCTTATGGTTCATTACCTTGCTGATGGGTCTTCCTGGGCTAGGTGGGAGGGAGGGGCTGATGCCTACACCTGAATAGAGCTGTGCCTCTCCTCACACAAAGGGCTGCAGGCCCACCTGTAGAGTGTCCAAAGCCAGGAAAAGAAGGAAAGGGACCATGTGATCTTCAAAGGCCTCTTTTGAAGTCTTACCCACTTCAAAGACTCCTTTTGGTATAAGCATTGAACCTCAAACCCCATCAAATAAGTTCAATGGATATCTTAAGTAACTCCAAGGGCTTGTTGGCTTCCCCCCTTTTGGAAATCTCAGGGCCATCAAAGATTTCAACTGTGCACTGTTGCTTTGGGACCATGCCACTCGCGAGTCTGGTAGCAGTGCATCTCAATGAGGAACTGTGTGTCTGACTGCTCCATGTGTGTGACACACTCCATCTGACCAGCACGTATAGAGCACTTCTTCGTACCAAGTCAGCAGGTGCCAAGCACTTCTTCGACTACCAAGTCAGCATGGGTTGAGTGCTTCCTCACTCCAGTCAATGCATGTCAAGCACTTCTTCACCTACCAAGTAAGCACAGCCTGAGCACTCCCTCTTACCCAATAAGCAAGTGTCAAGTGCTTCTTCACCTACCAGATCAGTGTGGGCTCAGTGTTTCTTCATTGCCAAGTCAGTGTGTGTAGCGCTTGTTTGTTCACCAAGTCAGCACGGATAGCAGTTATTTGTTCACAAAGCCAGCTTGTGTAGCACTTTTCATCTACACATGGCCGTCCAGACACCAACAAGGCACTGTGAGTAAAGCGAGTGGGTTACTGCTTAGCCTTCATGTATGCATAACCAGCGAGATCCCTCACTGCAGCTCTGGGCTGCTTCTTGTGTGGTTTTGGCCTACATTGACTTCCAATCTCAAAGGGCCGGGGAGCCGACATCCACAGCAAACCATTCCTGTTAGAAGACTGCATTAGAATTAGAGCGAGTGCTTTCCTAATACTCCTCTAAAGAGAACTTGCTGTAACTCGGCGAATCGGAGCACCCACATCTTTTTAAGCACTGTCATTTTCAATACTAGGCCTGATTCTTGATAACCTATGCAAGTGTATTTGGATGTTTGTAGTTTGGCTCTAAGATTAATCGGATAAATAAATTCTACTTTTCTAAACTGGTGTGGACTCTTTTTGTGAAGTTATCACTGTGTTACTGTATTTCATGTTCTGCACAAACACTTCACACATTGCCTCTTAGGTTAAGCCTGCCTGCTCCGGGCCAAGCTACCAGAGGGTGAGCACAGGTTATTTTAAGAAGTGTAATTGGCTTGAACACTGCAGGACATGTGTAGCACTGGTCTGTTATGCCACTGGTCACTTTCTGTTTATAATTTAGTTTGGCTTTGCTTAAAAGTTAAATAGCAAGTTTGGTTTAGGGAAATAGCCCGTTTTACATTATGTTCAGGGAGTCAAGACAATTTCACAGTGAGCAGAACCACACAACCATCAAAACAAGTCCAGAAAAATAAAAAAAACATCTAGGTATTAAGTTGTCTCTTCCATGACTGAGAGGGACTTTCAACATGTCTGACAAAATAAACACAGTGCTAATTTCTTATTGAGAAGTTGAGTGGGACAGCTGTGACAGAAATAAAGCCTAACGCCAGATCCATGCTGCTTTTCTGCATTGCTTGCCAGTTTTAGGCTCTCTTACTGTCCTATTTGATAACATTACAAGGTGAGTCAATCTGTGAAGGATGTTACTTTCCTAGAAACGATTGATGTAAGGAGCTAGGAAGCCATATTTGACAGACAAAAAGATGTAAATATATGTTTTGTGTTCTTTTGTAGGAGAGAGTATTCCAGTCACAAAGACAGCATTACCTACTTCTAACGCCTCAATCCCCTGGAGACAGCACAGTGGGGCTGATTACAAAAGACATGTCCTTTTCTGTGGCACAGAAGTTGTGCAGACCAAGACTTCGGGTCAGAGGCCCGTCAAGGCTGTGGTGCTGAAAACTGGTTGGTTGTCTCAGTCAATATGCACCCTTTACTGATCAAAAACACTTTCCATTGATGTGACAAAAAGTTTGGATTCTATTAAAGACACAAGGAGAGGATTATGATTAAAGTCTAATTTGCAGAAAGTCTAGCAGCAAACTAATATAACTGAATTACCCAACTTGGAGGAAACACAAAGAACCATACATGTGGAAAAGGTCAGTGTCCATGCTTTATTTTGACCTCATAATACAGCAGCCAATCACAACTCGGTATTGAGTATGAGTGTCTCTTTCTCTCTGCAGAGCAGCAGACATCCTCTTCTCTGCAATCAGAGAATATCGTAGTGAATGAGTCTGTAGAAGACCAACCTCTCGAAGATCCATATTTTCTTACTTCCATTTAAAGATCTTAAACTAGCTGAACTTAAAATTCAGGATTCAGCAGGAAGGGCCAGTCCTCCCCATCACTGAAGCTAGCATTGTGCACTCCTCTGTTATATAGAATGTCAGATGGCAAGAGCAAGAGCACTATTGCTGGAGGCTTGGAGAGCGAGCTGTGCCACAACTGGCTTTTCCAAAAACACAAAGGAGGAACCCTTTTCTTACATTTTGCTGAGTTTGTCTGGAGAAGTAAATGCTTGAATATAGGTAGAGACATCCTTTACAAAATGGTCACTAAACAATTGACCATTAGAATCTGGGCCCAATGTTTTTCCCACTGCACCTGCCAACCTTTTGTGAATTCTCATTAAAGAAGTATTTATTCTTTCAGCCGCAATTGTTGCATTGACATTCCCCGACATACATGTGGCCCATTGGCTCCAACCCATCTGAGGATAGGTAAATGCAACTGGGCTTAGTGACTGATGTATTTTCTGTCATTTCCATTACCTGTGCTTAATGGCACAGAAGATCTAAAAGTTTATCTTGGCAAACTCAACCAGCCCTGTCGATCCCTTTCTTAGGATCCCTCCCTGTCCTAGAAAAAACACTACTGTAATAGAGTCAACCTCTGGTGTGACCGCCAACTTGCGAGGAATATCAGGTCTCGGAGATTCTGCCTAAGCTTGTTCCTATTTGTTTCTTCCTTTGGCATCCTAATACGATGCACTTTAAACTTTGAAATTAAGTGAGAAGGAACCCATTCCCCTAATCTAGGGTGAGTAATCACCTCCCGATCAAAGTAAGGGAATCCAAAAGCATCTTAAATTACAGAAGTACGACCCACTAATTATTCTAGAGCTGCAGAAACCCAAAGGTCATCATCTGTTTCGTAAAGTAGCCCAAATGGAGGGGGTTGACTCAGAGTAATAAGGGACCAAGGATACATTCCCTCAATTCGCTTTTCTCCTCAAAGTAGGACCTCGCAGAAACATGACGTTGCCAGCCTTTTTGTCAAGAAGAAGAAGGGGCATCATCATTATCATCCCTAGGCTGAGATGCCTCAGCACTTCTGTTTTTTATAGCAACAGTTTTCACAGCTCACAAGGACCTTACATCTTGTGAGAAGCTTGAATCCTCCCATGGACATGGGGGTGAAAGACATATTAACCTACCAAACGATGCAGCGTTTGAATGGCTTGTAGCATTCTTCATAGTCTGAAGAGATGCAATCCCTGTTGTCAGGATCGCATCACATACAGTAACCTATCTCTCTTTGACAGACTCCTGTCTGGACTATCCCTCCGGGCCACCCTTCTCCCCAGAAGATTCAAACTCAAGATGGTCTGAGTCCATAGGAGGCTTATTCAACGAAAATGTCCTTAGACCTCTCTCATCTGTTCCTTCCATAATGCTAAACAGCAGCTCAACAAAGGTGGGTAGACTTATTTCCAACAGGAGCAAAATACCTATAGCCCATAAAAAGAGAAACAACAATCCCAACGCTTTACAGTTTTTGATATATTATGACAATCAAGCGTAAACAAATTCTGAGTAGAGATATGTACAATAAAATAAAAGGAAAATGAAAGAAGGATCAGGTGTATAAATTCCCTTGAACTGCTAACAAAAGAAGGCAACTCGGCCAAAGATACAATGTTTCTAGCCTTGTAAACCTCACTGATGGTTATTTTATTGTGAGATCAGAATAGATCTGGAACATTGACGTTTTCCACATGTATGGTTTTTTTCTCACCTATGTTGGTTAGTTCATTTATAATTCTTTGCTGCTAGAGTTGCACGATGGACTGGGATTCAGCCTGAGTAATTACCAGTGGCTTAGATTAATTCAAGCATTACATTCATCACTGTTTTGTTGACTTCAGTGTGATGCCCTAAGTGCAGCGGGTGCGCCCACACAAGGGTCTCGTGTTCAGTGTGCCGCTGGAACCAAGCTGCACTAAAGAGCCCCAATAGGAGTGACACCGGTCTTCGCTGGCTTCTGTTCCATTTTAGGGTAGGCCTGGCCCGGCAGTTCGGGGTGAACTGTTGCCAGTGGAGTGCTGACAAGATTGATTTCATATGTCTTGATCCAAACGGAGGTGGCGTGACTTGCAAAATAACGGTTGACTGGTTACATCCCTGAACTCTCTCTCTGTAGCTCTCAATCTCCTCCCTCTCTTTCTCTCTGTAGCTCTCTCTCTCCTCCCTCTCTCTATTGAGCATAGCAATAAGCTGGCGTTTTTTTCCAGGAAAAGATCATTGATATTTACTCCTCTTTTCTGGTTATACCCACCCACGAAGCCAAAAGTGATCATTACGTCAACTCACATCCTTTATCGGTTTAATTTGTAGCTTCAGCCCTTGACAGGGACGCTGGATACGAATCATCTCCATAATATTAAATCAGGAACTGGCCTCCAATACTATTGCCCCGCCCTTGACAAATATCCTCAATCACCTTTTAATCTCAGGATCTTTGCCTCAATCCCTCAAATATGCCGTGGTCAAACCCCTTTTGAAAAAACCTAAACTTCACCCTACTTTGCTCAGTAATTACAGACCTATTGCTCTTCTTCCAATCCTGGACAAAATTGTGTAAAAGCATGTCAGCAATCAGTTGACATGTTTCCTTGAGGATCATGAACTCCTAGACTCTATTCAAATGGGATTCAGACCCCAACACAGCACAGAATCGGCCTTATTAGCAGTCACCGAAGATGTTAGATCATGGAGGGCACGCAGCCATCATTTTACTAGATCTCAGAGCCGCATTTGACACTGTAGATCACAATATCCTCCTTCAAAAACTTCCCAATATAGGAATAGAAGGCACAGCACTGGCCTGGCTCTCCTCATTCCTGAAAGGCAGAATCTTCCAAGTCTTTGATCGCTCATTTCTGTCTAAAGCACTCCCCCTTACATGTGGTGTCCCTCAGGGCTCCTCTTTGAGACCCACTCTTTAATAGCTATCTTTTTTCTCTAGCCAAAGTTGTAAAACCTTACGACCTCCCTGTGGTCACATATGCTGATGATACACAATTAGTAGTATCTCTCTCTCTAATGCCAAGGACCCTTCTTTGACAAATCTTTCTCTCTACTTGGCTGAGGTTGCCAAATGGATGACTATATCCAAACTTAAGCTTAATGACTGAGTCAGAAGTAGTAATTGTGGGCAATGGTGCCCCTTCCAACCTCCCGGCACTACGTCCAGTGGTCCTTAGTAACTTTCCGCCCCCCAAGGATCATATAAAGAGCTTAGGCTTCTGGCTAGACTGACGCCTCACGACGGAGCAGCAATCTAAAAAAGATTTCCTCATCTTGCTTTGGCCTCCTAAGAACCTTAACGAAAATCTTTAACTTCCTACCCCCTCTCTCCATAAGAATTCTTATCCAGGCCGTGATACTCTCACATCTGGACTATGGTAACTCCCTTTTTCTCAGCTCTCCTGATTATGTAGTGAAGAGACTGCAGGTTGTACAAAATGCGGCCACAAGACTACTTATGAATATACCCAGACATCAATTGGACAAATCAGCTTTAGTCTCCCTTCACTGGCTACCTATAACAGCGGATTTGCTTCAAGGCCCTATGCATGATGCTCAAAGCTTTTCATTATAAAGGCCCCAAATTTCTCAGACAAAACATCTCACCCTATTTTCCTATAAGAACCTTGAGATCTTCCACCACCCAGCTAGTTTATATATCACGATTTAAGAGATCGTCATGGGGGGGTAATTCCTTCTCAGTTAAGGCAGCTCGCCTCTGGAACTCCCTACCTCTAGAACTTCGGCAAGAACCCTTGGAACTACTGTTCCGAAAAAAATTAAAGACCTTCTTATTCTCAACATAGCTCTTTTGAGTTTCCTGCTTCTGGGTTGTTACTTACCTTTTAGCACTGGGAGGCCTTCGGTCGCCATGTGCTTTACAAATCTTTTAAAGTAAACTAAACTAAACTCTCTCTCTCTCCTCCCGCTCCACCCTCTCTCTCTCTCTACCCCTCTGCTTATCTCACAAAGTATAAGCAACACACCCACTCACATATTCCCTGAAAATACCAAAGGCTTCGATCAATTGAAGCATTCCATGCAACAAATTCTTTTTATACTTCAAGGAGACTTTAGTCATAATTAAACATTGGATCTTGTTATAGAGTTATATTCCAGTAAATAGACTCATTGTGTTTGTATTACATTGTAAATGTTGTATGTTTTTTAGGGTTCAACACAGCTAAAGGGGACTTGGTGAGGTCTATTCTTTACCCAAAGCCCATGAACTTCAAACTTCACAGAGACGCCATCCGCTTCCTGATGGTTCTTGGAGCTGTGGCTGTCATTGGCCTGATTTATACAGTAGTTGTGTTTACAATGCAAGGGGTGAGTACCTGTGCAATTGACTTAAAATATGATCAGGTCACTATCCTTAAACCATGGTCTGATATAGTAACTTTATTTTGTTAACAATCGCTTCTAGGAGTCTGTTTTTGAAATAGCCATCAAAGCACTCATCATCATCACCACTGCTGTGCCGCCTGCACTGTCCGCTGCGTTGTCCACCGGCATCATGTACGCCCAGAGGAGGCTGAAGAAACGGAAGATCTTCTGCATCAGCCCAGAAAGGATTAATGTGTGTGGTCGGCTCAACCTTGTCTGCTTCGACAAGGTAGGCCTGCTTCTCGAACCGCTAGAGATTCATCACTAAAGTAGGGCCACCTGAAAAAAGACATTAATTTAGGAGATAGTTAACCAATTCATATTTATTTATACAACCTCTACAGAAGGCTATGAAACCAGTTACTGGGTACAAAAGAGAAAATAAAGTTTTAATATGTGTTTTATAACATGATGTTTTTTGCTTACCCTGGCCCATCCATAAAACCAAATAAAAACAATGAACCTGGCAAGCAAACCTTAAACACTTATACAAAATGTTGTAAAAATACTTGGGAACACATCAGTCCTAACTGTAAGATAATGGCATTCATGAGAGTTATTTGGCACTGATATATGACCTAAGTGGAGTGAGGTGACATTAAAGTACAGCATCACAATCCATAAGACACCACTGTCCTGATGGTCTCCAGGAAGGACCCTTTGACTCTTTGAAAGATAAGATTCTAAGAAGGAGATAGCTACACTTGAAGCTGTTACTGACATCATGGGAAGGCTAGCTGTTAAGCTGGATATTTTGGGGAGCTGTTGTGAAGTGCCATCCAAGTGTGTAATGCAGAGTAGCTTATAGGTCTTGCTTCAATGTGGATCCAACTCAGAGTGATTAGAACAGGAGAAATATAATCAAATGTTCTTGTGCCAAGAGCCATCATGGCCGCTGTTCCTAAAACTGCTATGAGAGGAGCTGGTGATGTTTAGGAGCTTACACTAGTACTGGAGTTCCAGAGTTTTACGGCTGGAGCAAAAGCACTAGAATCACTTGTGTACATTCTTTTTTCTGCAATCCTGGGTGGATACTTCCTGTGAACATGAACTGATCCTATTTTTCTTTCACTAAAGAGTTTATGTGTGCTTCAAAGTTCAGATTCATGTCTAGGAGCAAGGCTATTGGTTTGGTGATTTTCTTAATGGATGGTAGAAAGTTCTACACAGAGCTTGTATTGATCCAGAATTGGAGAGGGAAGGTGCAAAGTGGAATGAGTCTGAGGTGGTGTATTATAATTCAAGACTGGGTTTCATCTAGAATTTGGGCAATGGTTTTAATATAATTGTGTCAGAAAACTTTCAGCAGAGCCAGGGATCATCAAGCATAAAACTGGTGACAGGTGTGATTGTTTTAGGAAAGAGACAAGATGTTCCATGCACGGGCTGTATTAAGTGAAGTTTCAATGGAACTTTTCTTGAGGAGTTGTTGGAGCGCTGCAAAATTTCAGGGACCTTGCCAGTTTTGCTAGTTGACTCTGGTTTTTGGGGTATCAGGAGAAAGAACTGAGACCTGTTCTACTCAACCACAGACAGCTCTTGAGACTTTCAAATAGAGTGGAGGGGTTCACTATGTCAAACACTGCCAACAGATCCAAAAGGAAGGCGAGTCAGGAATAAACCTTGCCCAAAATGTGAAGTACCATCTTTAGAATTGCTATTTTGATCCTGCTTCTTGGCTTGTAGCTGGATTGGAGCTGATGAAGGCAATCATTTTTGAAATTATATAACAGCTTTCAAGGACGCTTAACAATTTCCTACCTAGTTGAAAATGTTAAACTATCAGGGCCAGCTTCTGTTTTTCTTTAAAAGTAGAAAAATCAATTGTATTTGTGGGAGTAGGGGATTCAGCCTTGTTTGAGCATAAGGTAGTAACTGAGGGTTTTTTCTCTTTGACATGTTTTAGTGGTATGGATTCAAAGAAATGTCTGACTTTAGTAGTTGTGATTGGTATTTCTCAGTCAGCCACTGCATTGATAGATGTTCAAATGACTTTGGGTTGTTGAAGAGTGTTTCAGTGCTAAGAGAGAGCTATCTTTTTTGCCTTATCCTGAAGGAAATTTAATTGGAGATGGAGGCAAACCTGCCTCACACCCTGTTCTATGCTTATAGCATCGGAGATGGTTCTACCAATATTCACTGTGGCCATCAGCCAAGTGTATGTGTTTTATCCAGTATAAGAACATTGGCCCTATCCCCAGTCTGCAGAGTACCTCTGGGAGGTAAGCCCACACAAGGGAATCAAAGGCTTTCTCAGTATCCAGTGATGCTGCCAGGTGCGCCTCCTCTGCTATGACGTCAACAGTGGCAGCAGCTGTAAACCTTTAACAATAAAACAATAATAAACTATGTTCCCAGGCACTGATAGGGATCTCTCCTACCCCTCTCACTCCCTAGAGTCCTGCCCCCACCCTCCCCCTCCCTCTTCAACCCTGCACATTTTCACATCCACACGCTCACACACATACACACATACATACACACCCACACACATACACACATGCATGCATACATACATATACACACACCGCAACACACACCAACATACTCTGCCCCACACATGCTTTCACAACATACACGTACACTCACACTCACATTCAGGCATTCACACTCTCATTGAACCCGACTCACACCCGCATGCATGCAGCCCTGAAGAGACACCCCCACACACAACAGCCCCCCCACACACAACACCCCCTACCCCCCTCTCCTGTCAGAGCACCTGACTTATCTGCGTGCAGGGGGTCCTCCGGCTGGAGATGGGACGCGCCGCTCCTGTCAGCATCAGCGTCCGCCGCTAAACACCGCCAGGCCGTATCATTGTTCATGATACGGTAGGCGGTGTATTGCTGGCGTGGCGCTGCTGCAGACAGCCGCGCCACCTTACCACCGTCCGCCACCATGATCGTTGGCGGTATTCTGCCAGCCTTGTTGCAGAATTCTGTCGAGGGTCATAATACGGGTGGGCGACGGTAAGTTGTCAGCCGTCGCCGTAGTGGTAGGTGGCAGTTTCCGCCAATGTCATAATGAGGGCCGATAGTCCCTCCTCAGAGTCTACAATGGTAAAATCAGCATCATAGGGACTTCCGAATGGAGCAGCTAGGAAAGCAGTCTCTCTTCCTTGTCTCCCTCCACAAGTTGGCAAGACATTTACTGCCTGTAATTTATGGTGCCCAGTTTTGTGAGGGCTGTTTTGTAGGTGAGTTTCACTTGGGATAGTGGCAGTGCTGCAGTGCAATTCGTAACCACTTGTACTCCAGAGTGTGCATGTCAGTCTTGAGTGACCCAACTCTCTTTTGAACAATAGCCTATTCCTATAAACTGATTTAATGGTAAGACCTCTCAGGAACACCTTAAATGTATCCCATTCAACATGCATCTCTGTGGCAGTTCCCTCATTATCCTGAAAGTAATGTTCCATTTGCTTAACCACGGTGGCATGGAACACAGTGTTGCGTATGGCCTCTAAGACTTTTACCATAAGGAGATCGCCGGGCATCCACTCTCCCAGTCCAGAGTGGGTCAGAACAGATTACGGTCAAATAATGCGTGTCCTAGACATTTGGCCTCTGTCATCTTTGCCCTCGCTCCTGCACTGCAGTAGAAGAGATTGATTCTAGTATGTTGGTCATGTATTTCTCAGTAGACTACATATTCCCTCCCTCCCACAAGCAGTTCCTGGCAATGCTAAAGCTGTACATAAAAAAGCATAGGCCATAAGAGAAACAATACCCTAACCCCCATCTCCATGCCAAAACACCAATGGGCGCTTGGTTAATGGTACTGCAATGCTCTCAGCTGTAGCCACCCCTATAAATTTGGAGGTGGTGCTGGGGCCAAGTCAGTTGGCGTCAAAACAATGGCTAGCCTAAGAAAAGGCAGTCATCTGTTCACTGTATGGTGAAACTATCCCTCACCAAGCAAAGTTCAGTAGTCAAGTGTGAGCCCCTTGGATGTATACACTATGGGCCTCATTATGACCCTGACGATCACCAGACCGCCAGGGTCACGGTCGCAGTCGGACTGCCGCCAAGGCGGCGGCAGACCATAACATTACAACTGCCACTGCCACATTTCGGCCACCAGACAGCCTAGTAGTGCCCCCGGTCCTGATCCACCAGGGCAGAGCTGCAAACAGTGCTGCCCTGGGGATTACAACCCCTCTCTTTGCTGGTGTTAACATGGCAGTTTCATCGCCATATAAATGCTGTCTGAGAGGGGGTGCCAGGGGCCCCTGCACTGCCCATTCACTTGGCAAGAGCAGTGTAAGGGCCCCCCAAGTCAGCCCTGTCACGCACATCACTGTCTGCTTTGCAGTGAATGTTTTGGGTGATGGGAGCTGGTGCCCCCGACGCACAACAGCATTGCCGCCGACTCTATCATGAGCCAGCATCAATGTTGTTGTGCGTTTCCGGTGGTCCAGCGGGAAACACATAATAAGTCCTGCGGGAAGACAGCCGCACTGGCGGCATCCTGTCCTGTGGGAGTTTGGGGGGGGCGGCATTTCCCACCCGCCAAACTCTTAATGAGGACTTTTGTGCCCCAGGGGTTAAGAGTGAGCCTCCCTCAGTCTCCTAGGGTGGCAGCAAGGTCCTCTGGGCTTTCAGTCTTGATCACTCTGTCTGCCATCATCGGTGTGAGGTCTGACTCTCCCCACAGTAAGGTGTTCGCCATTGCAAGTTCAGTCTCTGTGAGCCCCTGCGCAGCCTCCTACACACTAGGGTAGGTAGGGATCGATGCACTAAGCAGCTCCACAACTGCTACTATTTGAGCTTTTCCCTTACACGCCTGTTCCTTTTTTGGTCCAGTTCTTGCTCTATTGTTTGGCAGGTGTCAGCATCTGGTGACAGACCAGCCATCAGTGTCTCCTCTGTGTTCAGGTGAGGTTATATAGCCCCTGCTCTCCAGCAGGGCCTCCACTTCCCCTGGCAATGTGCAAAAATGAGTATCTACTTTGTGCATGATCTTGAGTTTGGCTGGGAACTTTAGGGCATATCCAGCTGCCTTGTTGTTTTTTAACCTCTCTTCTTTTTTGTACCTCTGAGGTGTAGTTGGGGAAAATATTGACCCTACATTTCTCAATGAGGCAGGAACCTTTTGCACGTGCCACTTGGACGATATGGTCTCTGTCATGGTAATTGAATAGGTGCCACCATTGGTTTGAGGGGGGCCGAGTTGGGGGTGGCCGGTTTAGAGCTCTGTGGGAGAGGCATCATGAACTCCCTACTTTAGCAGCTAGTGAATGAGTTCTTAATGGACATCTTCTACCTACAAGTCAGCAGAACAAAGCTCATAAATAATGTCAAAGGTTGTTTGGGTGCATGAGTGATTGAAAATATGGATGGATGGGTATGTGAGTGAAAGTGTTAATGGGTAGATAGACATGCAGATGAGTGAAAGGATGGATGTAAGGATGGATGAGTGAAAGAATGGATGGGTGAATGAAAGGGAGAGTGGAAGGATGGACGGAGCGATGGATGAGTGAAAAGGTGGAAGATAAGATTAAGTATGGCTGTATGAGTGAGTGAGTGAAAAGATGGATGCATGTGTGGAGTAACAGGGTGGATGGATGAATGGATGGGTGAAGAGAAAGGTGGATAGATGGATGATCAAAAGGGTTAATGAATGGGTGAGCAAAAGGATGAATGCTGGGGCTTTTTGAACCCTCAACTTTAGGAGCTAAATCCTGTGAGTGATATGAGGGAAAAGGTTGATGGGTTGGTGAGTGAAAGGATGGATGAGTAGATTGATTAATGAATGAAAGAATTAATCAATGTAAGGATGAATGAGTGAAAGGAATGATGGATGAAAGGGTGGATGGACAGAATGGTGAAAGACTGAATGACGGATGAAGAAATGAAGAAATGACAGAATGTAAAGGTGAATTGGTAGCCTAGAGCGGATGGATGGAAGGATGGAAGGATGAATGAATGGATAGATGCTTTGATAAAAGACACAACAGAGCTCTTCTGGGAAGGATTGTGATGACTTGCTTTGTTTGTTTGGTGTCATAAGAACTTTGGTTCAAATTGGAGGGTATTTTTGATTTTCTGGGCTCCAGGGTGTTTTTTGATGCCTAATATGGCCCTCAGGATTTCTCCAAATTTACCTCAATGCTCTGTGAGCTTCTGCACCACTCCTGAGGTTTTGGGCAGACTGGGGGTCCCCATTCCTTCCCCGCGCCCCGTCCCTGTCACCACCATTTGTGATGGAGTATACCCTCCACCCAGATCTAAGTCTTGAAAAAAAATAATTCTTATCAAATATTCACAGTCATTTCATAGTTAAAAATGTCTTCTTTATTTATCCAGGTTAAAGAGAAGATGGTCCACAGGTTTTGCAATTAATATCTTACTATTGTTGCTTCTTCAGTGTATTGAAACACTAACCAAATGTCACAACAAATGCACGATCCAAAGTAAAAGTACCGAAAGAGAGCAAGATAAACAACATATATTGTAATAAAAAAGGAGGATGTATGTCACAATTACAATAATACGCAGAAAAACATACAGGAAAAAATTTGAAAAAAATGTCATTGTGAAATGAGAGCATTTCATAGCAACAGAAGACCAGCACATAAGGTGATAAACCATTGGTGTGCATTTTCAATCAAATTTGTGTACAGGACAAGGAAACTCCTATGACCGATTCACAATGCACAATGACGTCATAAAAGATACAACAATTAAATTACAATTACATAATACAATGATGCTTCATAATTTTTTTGTTGTTCAATGATTATTAAGCTGTAAATATGACAAGAGGTATTCTGAGAAAAATATATGCAAGTACAATTCATTACGATAAATACTTTTGCATTTGGAGAATCAAACATAATAATTAGACCATAAATGTTGGTTCTGTGTACATCTTCAGGATGAGAAAAACTCAAAAGAAAACCTGCATTCTAACAGAGCCCTAAGTTTGCTAAAGGACAAGAATCTCTTGCTTGTTACGCCAACTGACACTGCACCGTTAGCAATGGTTAGTTGCCATTAAAGAATTACTCAAGGTAATGTCACAGGTGTAAGGAATTGATCATTGTTACATCTCTACAACTACTTCATTTTGACTAGTTATAAATCCAAACCAGGAGCTAATATCAACTTATTTTTAACATGAGTCTAAAATGACAGTCTACCAAGGCTATTCCAGGCAAACCTTGGATATTGGCTGCTTGTGTGAGCACCTGACAGTCTTTCTCACAGTTCCAACAGAGGGCCTGTTTCTATTGTATCATCTAGTTCACAGATCACTTGGGTTTTCAATTTCCGAGGTGCAGCTCTGAACGGCCACTATCATCACTGCCGGATCTAGCATGCTAAGTTTAATGTCATCCTTGTGAAGACAATGGCAGAGAGCCAAAATTAATTTTGTTTAATTACTGTTTCATGAGAGAAGTCAACAGCCACATGGATCACTAGATCATTTTGATGAAACGGACCACTGTTATGTTTTGTTCTCTGTAATATAAGTCACGTATGTGGGTGGCATAAGAGACATGCTATGTTGAGTCTGGGATTATTTTATGACTTAGAGGATCTGGCAGATATGTTGTACACCTTCTAGAATGCTATTATTCCAGTGCTTGTAATTTGCTGCAGAGCGAGTAGGAAAGTGGCCGGAAATCTGATCATAGCTCCCTCTCCATCCCTTCGGGTACCTCATACAGATAGATATTGTACCATATGGATCTATCTTCCAAGTCAGAAACCTTCCGTTGTTGTTGGATAATGTTGGAGACTCATTCCCGGGTGTATGCTGACCTTTCAGTCCAAAATAGCAATAAATCTATTGGTTGCAGATAAAGGAAGGGTCAAGTTTGTAAAAACGAACCATAAGAACTTGGAAATTTTCAAACTCATGACAGTCACCTCCTTGAGGATCGTGGTTAGCGTGTTATCTGCCCCTGTAGATAACTACAAAGCCTCTATTAAAGACAGTTGTCTAGACCTTTTTTACACAACACTTGGGAAGGATGAGGCTGACAGTTCTTTACAAATGAATTCATAGTGGCCCAGCTCTCTCTTTTTGTCATCAGTGCTGCCTACCATTTCAAGCAATGTTGCTCAGATCATTTGCTGAGTGTTCTCGGACATTTCTCCCGGTGCATGGGTGTCAATCTGTTGTTTCTGTGTGCTGAATTCAGCTGGGTGCAAGAGCGATTCACTGAGCTGCCATCTCAGCTTGTGATGAAGCCCCAAATCACAATTACATTTCTAATGAAAATACTTCCTTTGAGTCAACATAGGCACTTTGGATGGAAATGGCCAGTTGCTAAAGGGTATGTTTATAGTATGCTTGATCTTTTATGTGGTGGGTACGGGCAGGGCCTCCTTCGCCAAAGAATTCTATATGAAGCACTTGCTAGGATCTTATTGAATGCAAAATTCAACTCCAAGCCAACAAAAAAGTACATCACTTGATGTTCTTGAAGGCTGCATGCCTCTTATGGAAATCATTTGCAAAGGGCCTAGTGTGAGTGTACTTTACAGTTTGCATGTTTCTAGGCAGCAGTGAAAATGTATAAATCTTTAAAAACAATATTTTTCATTGGTTTTGACTTTGTTTTTGCAACAAAATACTTAGAGATGCAGTTTTACACCTTACCTTTCTATTTCTTTATTCTGACATATGTTTTATTATTCATGTATCAGGTGTAGGCATTAATTAGTTGCATCCAGTATCTTTGGGGGGGGTAGAGATATCTGTTTAATGAGAGATCATTGTGAAGGAAAAATGTGGAGTGTCCCTGATCTATAATTAGGGAAATATTTATGGAGTTGTTTTTTTTGTTGCTGTTCTTTTGTGCGATAAAGAGGCTTGTATTATTTATAAGATGCTTGAATACAAAGAAAAATTAGACCTTAGCAGGGCATCCTTTATTCTTTTGTAAATGGGAATGTGGAATTAATTATTACTTCTGAAAACTGTTGCTTTACTATCAGAAGTTACTGTCAGAACTTTGAATACCACCAGATTCCTTCCTATGTGTGCTCATGTGTATTTAGGAAATTTTCAATTCCAATACTTAAAAAGAGCACTCACAATAATTAACCTCCTGTCATTTAGAATGGTTGCAATCATATTTATTCTGCCCGCCTGATATAGAATCTGAAGCTGAGGATGGGAGTCTTTGCCGCTAATCCTTATTCTAAAGTGATTTATAGAAAGATATCCTGAAACAAAATAGTTTGTTCAGGTAGAAGCTGTGTTTGTGGGTGCTCTGATACATGTAATCAACCACTTATCATTGTTTGTTGATATACAGTACAATTAATTTGTTGAGTTAGGGAGTTTGATCATTGATTTAAGTTGATGAAAATAAACTTATGTTTAGTACCTTTTGAAACTAAAAATGTGTTTAAAAGTTTTAAATGTGTAAGTATTGTAGCGTGACAATAAATCACTTGTATGTTTGTGATATAATGTATTTGTTAACACTGCAGTACATATTGTCCATTAAATTGAGATATGTTGCAAAGTTAAGATGATTCTACAATTCAAAAAAACTCTGAAGACAGTAGCATTTTGTGGTTTATCATGTAAACTAATGACACCTACTACACCAGTGCTGAACCCCATCATTTTAAATACAGAGGCTCCATAATGTTTTCTTTCTCCCAATTCACATTCATTACCATTTTCTAATCTCTCTGTGTTTAGCTTCTGAGCTTTCCCAGTTATCCTTCTGTTTTGATTATCTTTGTCAATCAGTTACTTCCAAATCAACAGGAGATCATTGCATATGTCCTCAATTGGGTCATTTTAAATGACCTACTGTGCACTTTAGTACCTAACGGAATCTCAAACTTAAATGCATGAAATTGATAGCCTTTCGTTACAGACTGGCCTCGGTTACTAGACTGTCAATCTGAATATGTTGTTATTGAAGTTTCACTGACAGCTCAGGGAGTGTGGTAGATCCGGAATTCAAGATAGAACAGCAGTCTCCACAACCTCATAGGGGAATTCTTAGTGGTCTATTTTCAAGGAATTTGGATGTTTGTTTCCAAGCATGGCAACAAATCAGCTGAGACGTGGAATCATTTACTGTTCATCTGCAGCTTTACTTATAGAGATGATGAACAATACATGAGAAAAACAGAGAGCATTTAATATGGGGACCTGTTGAGTCTTACATTAGTACTTCCTCTTGATATCTTACTTGAACTGTAGAATTTAAATAATTTTTGCAGGTCCCTGTTTTATCTATACAGAGCCATTATTACTGGCTAATGCAGCTTTAATTGTCATGCAGGTATCCAATGTATTTGCAGCTATGAATATCTACAATGATGCTAGGGTATTCTAGAAGTTGGTGGTCATTTGCCTTCCAGAAGTACAGACGATTTATTGATACCAGTCATGGGAAATTCTCTAATTGTCATTATTGAGTTTCAAGATGGCAAATTGAGTAAAGTGTTCTACAGGGCCAAGTCCATTGTCCTATTTGTTACATTTAAATGTTCCTAATCATGATCATTGTTCTCAAATTTGTGGCTTATGGCTAGTCTTGGCATATAGCATTGATTATTGTCTTGCAGTCTCCATTAATCTTTAATTTTGGTGGTTCTAAATCATTTCTACACAAGCGTGTGCTCACTAATAGGAGATCACTTCCGTAATCAGGGACAAGTATCACCATATAACTGTGTCCCGGACTTTCCCCAGTAAGTATTAGAAAACATTTAAAAAGTGTTCAGTTTCAGGCATTTAATTCTCAAATGCTAATGGTTAATTTCCAGGTTATAATGGCCAAAGCTTGTTGGTTTCTTACTCAACCCTTTAGCAGAAAAAGAGCTATCCCCTTTGGCTATAAAACTAGTCCTTAGTTAGACCAAAACCGCAACCATGATGCTATCTTTGAAAAATGTTGTGATGAGGCACCTTGCCCAGTCACTGTCCACTTTAGTCACCGTATTACAAATGTACTTGTAATAGGAAGACTGGATGTAATCAAATGAGCTCAAATTATTCAAGGAAATGGGTATAATCTCCGTGTGGCCCTAAAATCAATAATGACATAAGCCCTCATTACGACCCTGGCGGTCAGTGATGAAGTGTTGGTAATACTACCAACAGGCTGTCAGTACAAACCAACAAACTATGACTATGGTGGAAAGACCCAGGAAAGACAGCCAATGTACCACACCGACTGCCAGGGCGGAAACAACAGACACTACGATGGTAGCCACCTACAGCCAGGCGGAAGTCAATCTTCCGTCCATCGTATTAAGACACAACACTCCGCCACCTTTTCCAGGGCGATACCAACGACATCAAAAGCCTGGCTGAAACAGACCTCACCATTGGAGACACCTCAGCTGGGAGATGGAACAAGATGACTGGGCCTGGAGGGGGCAGCATGCCCTGTGCTTGGTCCTGGGGAGTGCAAGGCCACAGTCTCTCAAGTGGATGACTTGCCCACTTGCTCTGGTTGGTCCTGGGGAGTGCAAGGCCACAGTCTCTCAAGTGGGTGAATTGCCCACTTGCTCTGGTTGGTCCTGGGGAGTGCAAGGTCACAGTCTCTCAAGTGGGTGCCTTGCCCACTTGCTCTGGTGGGGGCAACGTGCCCTGTGCTTGGTCCTGGGGAGTGCAAGGCCACAGTCTCTCAAGTGGGTGACTTGCCCACTTTCTCTGGTTGGTCCTGGGGAGTGCAAGGCCACAGTCTCTCAAGTGGGTGCCTTGGCCACTTGCTCTGGTGAGGGCAACGTGCCCTGTGCTTGGTCCTGAAGAGTGCAAGTCCACAGTCTTGCGAGTGGGTAACTTGTCCACTTGCTCTGGAGGGGGCAACATGCCCTGTGCTTGGTCCTGGGGAGTACAAGGTAAAAGTCTCTTGAGTGGGTGACTTGCCCACTGGTTCTGGAGGGGGCCTCGTGCCCTGTGCGCTTGATCCTGGGGAGTCTTGGGTATGTGGGTGTCTTACCCACTGGTTCTGGAGGGGGCCTCGTGCTTTGTGCTTTTGATCCTGGGGAGTCTTGGGTATGTGGGTGTCTTACCCACTGGTTCTGGAGGCAACCTCATGCCCTGTGCTCCTGATCTTGGGGAGTACAAGGTCACAGTCTCTCAGGTGGGTGTCATACCCACTGGATTTGCATGGGGCAGGCCGCAAGCAGCCCATGGAGACACGATTACATACCATCTGCCGGTGGTGACGGCTGCTCAATGGAGGTGGTGGTGCTGCTGGTGGGGGATGGCCTCTGCCCAGCCCCTGCAACATGGGACGGCTGCCCACTGGAGGTGGTGGTGCTGCTGGTGGGAGGAGGCTCCTGCCCATCCCCTGCAACCTCAGATGGCAGTGCTGCCGGTCGAGGGAGGCTCCTGCCCTTCCCCTGCAACCTCAGACGGCTGGCCACTGGAGGTGGTGGTACTGCTGGTGTGGGGAGGCTCCTGCACATCCCCTGCAACCTCGGATGGCTGCTTAATGGAGGTGGTAGTGCTGCTGGTGGGGGGAGGCTCCTGCCCATCCCCTGCAACCTCAGACAGCTGCTCAATGGAGGTGGTGGTGCTGATGGTGGAGGGAGGCTCTTGCCCATCCCCTGCAACCTGGGACAGCTGCACAACCATGGTTGGTGGTGGGGGCTTCGTCACAGTTCCTGCCACAGGCTCTTTGCTCTTCCTGCCTGCTGCCGGTGCAGGCTCCTTGCTCTTTCTGGCATCTGGGGCAGGCTCCTTTCCCTTCTTAGCAGCAGCTGGGGCAGGATCCTTTGTCTTCCTGGCAGCTGGGGCAGGCTCCTTTCACTTCTTAGCAGTGCTGGGGCAGGCTCCTTTGTCTTCCTGGCAGCTGTGGCCAGCTCCTTTCCCTCCTTAGCAGCAGCTGGGGAATGCTCCTTTGTTTTCCTGGCAACTGGGGCAGGCTCCTTTCCCTTCTTGACTGCTGGGGCCGGCTACTTGCTCTTTCTGACAGCGGGGGCAGGCTGCCTTTCCCTTGAGGTTGCCTATTGCAGGCTCCTTCACCTTCAGGACATCTGTCCTGGATCCTTTTCCACCACGAGTTGGTGTGCTGACGACTAGGCCCGTGGACTGGGTGGCTGAGGTGCTTGGCTGGGTTCTTCCCACCCTGGCCATACGTGCAGGACGGGAGGGGAGGGGTAGGGAAGAGGTCAATGGTGGATAGGAACCATTTTTTAGGGACATTGGGGCAGGAAGAGGGAAAAGGAATGGAAGTGGAGGAAGAGGGAGTGGTTGTTGGAGGTGTCTGTCTGCTGACTTTGGGTGCAGGTACATGTACTGGATGCTGTTGTGAGGTGTATGGCTGTTGGGTGTCTGAGTGCTTGCGTTTGTGTACCTTAGGAAGGGAGGGACAGACACAGTGGGAGAGGACACAGGGGAAGTGTTCATGGCTGTTGTGGAGGTGTCTACCAGTGAGGTGTGTGTTCTGGTTAGTGTGGTGATGATGCTGGTAGTGGATAATGATGTAGTGCATGCAGGTGTGAGTGTAGACGCAACTGGGAGGTAAGTGGAGGAGGAGGAGGGGGAGACAGTGGAAATAGTGGTTGCTGGTGTGTCTGCATCTGGATGCTGTTTGTGTGAGTGCTTGTGTTTACCTGTGCCACTCTTGTGTGTTTTCCTTGGTGCATTCTCGCCTGCCTTTGTGCTTGGGATAGTTTGAGGTTGAGGAGAATGGGACTGGGAAGAAGAAGTTGGAGGGTGGAAACAGGGACAATGGCTGCCTTCAGAGAGGAGGCGAAGAGCCTGGATCGATCTCTGTTGGGCCACCAATCCAGTGTGAATGCCCTCCAGGAATGCATTAGATTGTTGCATCTGGGCTGCCAGCCCCTGGATGGCATTCACAATGGTTGACTGTCCTGCAGAGCTGGATCTCAGGAGGTCAATAGCCTCCTTACTCAGGGCAGCAGGGCTCACTAGGGCAGGGCCTGAGGTGCCTGGGGCAAAGGAGTTGTCCACCCTCCTGGGTGAGCCGGCACGGGCAACTCGATGAGGGGCTGCTGGGAGGGCGCTGCTGGTACAGGGGGTGGTGGATGTACCTGTAGCTGGGGTGGTCACAAAGGTGTTTGCACCCATCAGGGAGCTTCCATCAGAAGAGGTATCTGTGTCCGAACTGTCCCCTCCAGTCTCCGTCGTGGTGCTCCCCTCACCCTCCGTCCCACTGGTGCCCTCTGTATCAGAGGACTCAGCCTCCTGTGTCCTGTGGGATGCAGCTCCTTCCGTTGCAGGTGCCAGTGCTCCTTCTCCAGATGATGCTAATGCATACATGGACAGGGTGACAAAACAATAAGGGGGGAGACAAAGGATACACTTGGTCAATGGCTGCACCAGCACTACCATTGGCGTATACAGCACCCTCACACACAGTGAACAGCCCTACGCAATATGCCATAGCACTACCAGAGAAACAGTTAGCAGGCAAGGTATGGGGAGGGGCACACACCGCCAAATGTAGCACACCTGGGACCCACGCACCCCCACCAGTAGTGGATGCCTATGAGCTAAGTAGCAGGATTATGTCTTCGAACCCTAGCCACCAGGCGACCTACGCTGCAATGTCAGGCCTGGCCTAGGGGCACCCACTGACACACATCCCCACCCAAATCCACCCTACCATGCATAAGTTGTAATGATGGGCACTGTACTCACCCCCTTGTGTCTGCTGTGATGCCCTTAAGCGCCCATCCAGCTCCGGATAGGCCACTGCCAATATGTGGGCCATCAGGGGGGTCACGGTTCAACAGGCACCCCTTCCTCATTGGGAGGCCATCCCCAGCTGCGCCTCCGCCGTCTTCCGTGCCCAGAATATCAGGTCCTCCCACCGTTTGCGACAGTGGGTGCTCTGCCTGCCGTAGACCCCCAGGGTCCACACGTCCTTGGAGATGGCACGACATATACCCTTCTTTTGATGGACGCTGACCTGCAGAGGAAATACACACAGGAAAATAGATTTAGTTAAACAGTCCTGCCTGTTACACTTATGGACCACCAAACCGCTTCACATCACCATTTACACACACATGGCCCAGCACACAGCTAATATGCTGCCCAGAGGACATCCACCCACCCCCCTTACACTAGGCCTTCACACACACCACTCCATACATTCATGCCACATGCATCGTGCCCACAGTGTACTCACCTGTTGGTCTGGAGGCCCATACAGCAGTCCGTACTGGGTAGGACCCCATCCACCAGTCTCTACAACTCCACAGAAGTGAAGGAAGGGGCCCTTTCCCTAGTCACACGGGCCATGGTTGGTTCCAGACAAAATCACAGCAGCACATGCAGTGTAGGTTCTCTCCTGTTGAAGGTCAGGTAGCAAGTGAGGGATGAGATAGAAAATGGTGGTCACGTCCGTGGTGGTGCGTACATCACCACCGGCGTAGATCACCATTGGCCACTGTAACCCATAGGGCCCAATGTTAACCAATGAGTAGTTGCATGGCAGTTTCCGACCGCCTCCCACAATGGCGCACAACGTCAGCGGAATAACCTCACTTCTACTTGCCCCTCCACACAGGACAGGCGGATGCCATTTTGGGGCAAGTGGCAGGCCCTGGATAATTGCTGCATCACTAGTGAAATTAGGACATATTGGACAAATCACACTTACCCATTACAAGTTAACAGAATGCAAAGTTCTGTTGTAGCCCCATTGTTCAGTTTGTGACCGGCTCCTCACCCTTTTGCCCCATAGATTGCAACCGCTGTGGATGAATAGGAGATGGAGACATACCCCCGTGTACAGACGCCTGGTGGACTTGGCAACAATGGAGGACAGGCACATTATCCTCACCAATAGACTTGACACGGCCACAATCAAAGAGCTGTGTGCCCCATTCTGGAAAGTCTCATTTCCTGGCGGGGGTCTTGGCAATTGTCTCTGACTTCTGTCTGGATCGCAGGGAACGTTTGTGGGGTGGTTTTTCTTCTGCAGGGGGAGGGGTACTAGTGGCCTGTGAGCCCTTTTGTGGGCCCTCCTGTCCACTAGCGGCAGCAGAGGTGGAAGGCTGTTCACTTGTCTGGCTAGTGGCAGGGGCCCCCTGTTGTGTGACTGCCTTCCTCATAATATTGGCCATGTCTGCCAGAACCCCTACTGTGGAGATCAGGGTGTTGTTGATGGCCTGCAAGTCCTCCCTGATCCCCTGGTACTGTCCCTCCTGCAGCCGCCTGTTCTCCTGCACATTGACCGGGATCTGGCCCATTGTGTCCTGGAAATGTTGATATGCTTCCAGAATCTCTGCAAGTGCCTCCTGTAGAGTCGGTTCCCTGGGCCTGTCCTCCCCCTGGCGCACAGCAGTCCTCCCAGTTTGCCTGTTGGCCTGTGCCTCTGTCCCCTGAACCGTGTGCCCACTGCCACTGATCCCAGGTCCCTGATTGTCTTGTGTATGAGGTGTGGCCTGGGGTCCCTGTACGGGTGGACACACTGCTGATTGATGTGTCCTGGGGACAGAGGTGTGGGTACACTTGTGAGTGCTGTGGTGGTGTTGCCTGACGGGGACGCTTTGTGGTGGTGTGTGAGTGGGCCTGAGTAACCTGCTGTCCAGAGGTCCCTGGTAGGCCAGGTAGGTCATCCAAATCCTGAAGACCAGAGTTGATGCCATCACTGTGTGCGTCTTTTGTTGGGGGACTAGATTTTGCTGGCACCTCCTCTCCACTGACATTGGCTGGAGATGTAAATTTTGTGTTATGGTTTCTGGGTCTGACATATTGTGCATCCGTGGCTTGCCCTTTTTAGTTGTCTTTGCCCTAGCATCTTTCACTTGTGTAGGTTGGTGCATGGTGGGATGATTAGTTTACTATAGTGTGCATGCTTTAGTGATGAGTGTCCATGCAGGGATGTGAGGGGTGTCCATGCATTGGTAGAGCATTCAGGGCTTGGCATTGGCATGAGTGAGATGTGATGGTGTGGTGTGTGTGAAGTGGTGGAGAGATGGGAGTGAAGATGGGGGTATATGATGGCATGCAGGTAGGGGTGTGGTAGTAGTAGAGAGTTGAATTACCAGAGTCCAGTCCTCCTCTGACTCCAGCCAGGCCCTCAGGATGCAGGATTGCCAAGACTTGCTCCTCCCATGCTGTTAGTTGTGGGGGAGGAGGTGGGGGTCCAATGCCAGTCCTCTGTACAGCGAGTTGGTGTCTTGATGCAATGGAACGTACCTTTCCCCTTAGGTCTTGCCACCTCTTCCTGATGTCATCCATAGTTCTTGGGTGCTGTCCCACAGCGTTGACCCTGTTGACGATTCTCTGCGATAGCTCCATCTTCCCAGTTATCGATATCTGCTGCACCGGTGCTCCAAATTGCTGTGGCTCTACACTGACAATTTCCTCCACCATGACATTAGGGGCCAGATGTACAAAGGCGTTTGCGAGGTGCAAAAGCCTCACCGGTATGCAGAAATGCATTTTGTGAGTCGGATCCGACTCGCAAAATGCATTTCCGACTCGCAAATAGGAAGGGGTGTTCCCTTCCTATTTGCGACTCGCAATGCAATTCAATTCCATTTGCGACCGCGAAAGCGGTCGCAAATGGAATCGCAGCTACCATCCACTTGAAGTGGATGGTAACCCAGTCGCAAACGGGAAGGGGTCCCAATGGGACCCCTTCCCCACTGTGACTGGAAAAAAAAAAAAAATTCAGAGCAGGCAGTGGTCCAATGGACCACTACCTGCACTGAAAAAATCCAAAACGAAGGTTATTTTTTTTTTTTCCCAAGTGCAGCTCGTTTTCCTTTAAGGAAAACGGGCTACACTTAGAAAAAAAAAAAACAGCTTTATTAAAAAGCAGTCACGGACATGGTGGTCTGCTGACTCCAGCAGGCCACCATCCCCGTGAGTGCCCATACTCGCAATGGGGTCGCAAAGTGCGACCCGCCTCATTAATATTAATGAGGTGGGTCTTTGCGACCCCATTGCGAGTTGCAGAAGGTGTCTGAGACACCTTTCTGCATACCAAATTGCGAGTTGCAATTTGCGAGTCGCAGGGACTCGCAAATTGCAACTCGCAATTTGGATTTTTGCTACATCTGGCCCTTAGCTCCTCCTCTGTGAAGCAGCGGTGTCTTTGTGGTGCCATGGGTGTTGTGTGAGGTGTGTAGGTGAGGGTGTGTTGGGTAATATGTTGGGGTGTGTGATGTGGGGTGCTTGAGTACTGTATGAGTATTGTATGGGTGTGAGATGTGTGTGGCTCTGGTTGTGTCTGTGGCCTTGCTGTCTCTCTGTTGGCAATGATTTGTAATGGTAAAGGGTTGTGGGTACTGTGGGTGGGTGTTTTATAGTCTTGTGAGTATGTGGGTGTGGTGTGTGTATGGGTGTCAGGTGTGTGTTGTTAGAATTGTCCAATGTGGTGTTGTTTTGTTTGTGTGTGTCTATTTTGAGCGCAGTGGTATGTACCACCAATGGTTTACCGCCATTGAATGTCCGCCGTGGTGATTCGTGGGTCATAAAGTGGTGGGCATTGTTCTGTTGGTGTAACGGTGTGGATTTTGATACCAGCACTTTATCACTGACCTTTAGGCTGGCGGATTTGTGTATGGGGCTGAATTCTGTAGGATTGGTGTGTGTGTGTGTCATAATATGGCGAACGGATTTCCGCTGCCGCAGCAGTAAATTGGCAGCCATTTGCACAGCAGTAAGCGGCATTTACCGCCAATGTCATAATGAGGGCCATAATATTTAGGAATCTATCTATTTACATTACAGAAAAATGAAACAGGAATCAAGGCTGTTATTTTGGCAGAAACATAGGAAAAAAGGTTCAATTAAATTTTTCCATCTCTTGGTTCATCGGTGCTTTACCAAACAAAAGGTAATTGAGGACCTCTGCCATGTTAAAGTTACTTCCCTTTTAAGTTTTAAGCAAGATCCTCCAGGTTGTGTCCTTTCATCGGCCAAAGTGTTGGTGCTGTATTTACAAGGAACAGTGTTGTTGAAAATAGATAATTTATATCAGTAGCATTCTTATTCCATACCCTGAATTGTACAGTTTATCAGCCCTATTCTATAATTGATATTTACCTTATATATCAATGTATGCTTCTTACCATAGACTGGCACATTAACAGAAGATGGACTGGACCTATGTGGAGTCATTCCTATACATGGAAATAGGTATGTAAAAAATATTGAGGTCTACCTTCATTGAATCTTCTCTTGTTAGTTATATTTGTATTTATTTAAATTCCTAGCACTGCCAAAAGGAAGACAAGGTTTGCTTTCCACAGGGTGGGAGACTAGCAGGACAGAACAGTTTGCAAAAAGGTAAATAAGTCATGATGTGGGTGTAAGTTCCATCCTTGCCAAGTGCATTTAAACTCTATTTGATTTGCTTCACCATTTGGATAAGTTCAATAATTTCCTTGAAATATCATGTTGTATTACCGGATGGTACATGTGAAAACATTATCTTGCAGGAGTCACACAACGTTCCCTAGAATTGCATGCTCCCTATATGGGCAAAGAATCCTTGATACCGTTGAAGTCTTTTGCACTCCACTGCTCTAGTTATTTGCCTGGAGGATTCTTGGATGGCCTTACAGGACTGCACTAAGTAAAACACAAAGGTGGTAGAGTAATACCTATGCCCCCCCCTTGAGCTTCTTGTTTGCTGTCCTCTTTGTTTGATACCTCATGCTGCTGTATGATTGGGTAATTCAAGAATTTCAAAAATACACAAATGAACAGATCTGCATCACCTTTTCATATACATTACTGATGGTCTTTGGGTAAAAGAAAGATCTTTATAAAAGCTTAGAAAAAAGTATGTAGGTCATTTAATAAAGGACCAAAGCTGGAGACATCCAGCTACCACCTCCATGAAACATGAATATTAGAGGCAGCGGAAGGTATGTTTCTTAGCAAAAGACTGTGATGAATCTAAGATGTCAGTTAGAGTGGCAAGTCATGATGAGCTCATTGCATTATGCCGAGCACCCTAAATCGAGGATGCTGCTTCACCTAAATTGATCAAATGATTCCACAAAGTGTTTGAGACTTGGATCTGACCTGGAGATTGGTGACAATGGAAAATCCTTAAATCTGTAACTTTGACCCAGATTTAACATATGTTCACTCAATTCAGCTCAGCAAGACAGCTTGCTGTGCTGCCCTCCATGAAATGGAGGGGGCAGTAATGCACCACATTTATCCTATCAATGTGTGTCCCTTTGCATATGGTAATTTATGTGTAAGTTTCAGAACCTGACCCTTTAAGGAATAGACAGTGCAAGGTCAGCATTTGTCAAAGACAAATGCAAGGATGGATGTCTACTGTACCTCACTGGCCTTCCCCAGCATTCAGAAGTATCCAGAATGATCTGCCAACTGAATCCCTGCTTCATGATATTAAAAGGGCAGTGGCTCTATAAAGCCTTACAGTTGTCATGTTGCACTTGTGTAGATTAGTGCACCTGGTATAAATATTTTTGGGTTGCTAGTGCCTTGTTAAGTAAAACAAATTTCATGGAAAAAATCCTGGGCTTATCGTCAGTGGCTATTGCTCAAAAGAAAAAGCCTATGAAAGCAAAAATGAGTGGAAGTATTTTATCAGCACAAAAACATTACAAAAGTAAAAAAATTAAACAGTAAAATTCACAAATAATTTAGAACATAGAAGGTTAAATTTACTGATTAAAACAGCACACAATAACAAAAATTTGTTCACGGGTCAGGAGTTGCACATTTTTACAGAAAATCAAAAAGGGCTGAAATAAAACAGTGGAGATGTGCAAAATCAACCATAGTCTATAAATCTGAGGGCTATTCCCAGCATGAATCAGTAATGTGTAGCAATTCTCCCCAGTCAATAATTTTACCTTCTGCAGATCAAAGTCCTCCAGTGTGGCATGGCAGGATGCTGTGTTTGACAAGGACCACACAGAGTCTTTATGTGGAGTCCAACTAAACCTTAAATTTTGATGGTGGAAGCTTCAAAAAGGACAAACTTGAACCGTTGCCATCAAAGTCCTCTTGTGGCTGAGGTGATTGTCACATTTTACCTCTTTTATGTTCCACTTATGGGTCTTGAAATTCTCCATCAGGAAAGGCTGAAGTTGTTGTGAGGCAAGACTTCAAGAAATCTGGTACATGGTTTCTGTGGTTCCACTGAAGCCTTACATCGTTGCCTCCAACTTTTTGGTGTGGGACAACCTAGAAAACTAAGACCCCTGAGGTTGTGTCTTTGTTGTATATTTTTGATCTAGTGCTCTAGAGTTTGAACAATTTCTATGTACCAACTTTGCCGAAAGTTCAATGTGTTCTTCCTAGATATTCTCAAAACTTACATCCTTTCAGAAGCTCTTTAGGGGGATCTAAACCATAGATTCAAAGGGACATCCCTTCAACTTCTTGTTAAGGATTATAGCTAAATGTCTAGTAATGGCGAGGGTACTAATTTGCCCATCCAAGATGCCATCTTGTCTTTGAATTTTCCTGTGGACGATAGGAGGACATATTCCCTACCCATTTGAGAACAACTTCCAGAGTTGTGGGTGCAAGGGGAAGAAGGATACCAAGCTTAAAGCCTTTCTGAGTTAGCATTCAGTTTTCTTCCTAACAATGCCAAGCTCAAGTCTATGTTCTGTTTCAAGAAAGGCGACAGCCACAAGAAATAGAAGTATCTCAGCAGTCGTAGTTTAGGGGTTGATTGATCCTTCCACACAAAGGTCCCACATTCTGCCATTTTTAGCAGTTCTCAGGACGTATTGCTAACATTTACGGCTAATACATTCCAAAGCACTATTGGTGGAGTTTTACAAAATGATAGGAGGCTTCCTCATGTGCACTAAATAGGGTTCTTTCATCTACCCCCCCCAGTGAAAACCTACTCACTCTATTCCTTGCCCCATGGTGCCACCTTGGGTGAGAAGAGAGAGATTGGCTAGGGAATGGCCAGCATTAAGGATGGGTCCACATTATGTTCCCACTTTCACATAAACGAGAACTTATAACTTTGAATCCTACAAGGGGCAGTTATGCCAAAAGCCTATTTTTTCTCCAGTTTTCCACTACGATCCCTATGTGGGTCAGTCACTCCTTTTACCGTGAGAACTTTGGACTAGCACAATATAATTAAGTTCAGTGCAAGAGAAGTCTGTCTAGCAAAACCAGTTTATGTGGCGGCCAGCGCTCCAGACCCAGATTAACATTTATTGCATTTTAAGCAAAAGTTAATTAACAAAAACAGTTAACAATGTAAAGCAGGCAATTGGCCAGGCTACTTAAGCCTGTGAAGTACGTAATCTTTTGTAATTTCCTTAAGGCTGGGAAAGTGCAAGAGACCTACGTAGCATGTCTCACTTAAATACAGTATGTGCCCAGGCTTTGTAGGCTAAAATGCAATATTCACAGGTGGCTTAGTTAATGCTAGAAGTAGGTTTTTTATCATGTCAAATGGGTTTATTCTGACTTTTGGCCACTGTAACATTGACATAGTCTAAGAATACAGTTGCAGCATCATAGACTATGATTAAGATTCCTAAAGACCACACTTTGTCCCAAAGGGGACTCTTATGCTACTTGGTGCAGTTTCTGTACAACTTTCCAATGTTTGTATCTAAAAGTCACTTTTGCCAAATAGGGATAGGCTCCCAATATTTACACCTCAGAGCACATGGACTGGGAGGAGTTTAGCAGCCTCCTACAGCCTTCAAATGAACTGAGGACAGCAAATCTAGTAAAGAAATATATATTCCTGGAGATATTCAACAATATTGGCTAAAGCACTGGTCATGTTCTCGGGACAGCTTCCAAACTTGCTAGAGAAACTAATAAGATTGCTTCCCCATTCACTATGGGTCACTGGGTACCCGGAAGGTGAATTAAGTAATTCCTGTGCCCAGGGTCTTACCCCTGTTGGTGGTGTCCCCTATACTTTGGTCAGACACTTGTTGCGTTATGCACTGGGTCTGTGAAAGCCGGAATGCTTTTCAACTTTGGCCATGATTTCCTTAAAACCTGAGCTGAATAGAATTCATCCACAAATATCACAGATTTTAGGAAAACTTTAAGGAATGTTTTCTTTTAAATTGTACCCATCCTAGAAACATCACTCATGACATGCACTGCTAATTAAAACGCATATTACATCACTCGTGACATCTACTATGACATCATTGCTAATATCACTGTAACATTTATTGATAAGAATGCATGGAGAGGGCACGAGTTATATTTATCTTAGGGCTCGAAGTATAGATACTTGAATTATCTCTAACAGCTAAATTGTTATTTTTTTGTGCATGAAAATTCTGATCCTAACTATAATGGCCCCTTAACCATTATTTTTTAGAGAATTATAGATATGTATATATATTCACTTAAATAACCAAAAGTTACAGGGACGTTATAGTTAGGTTCACATTTGAAACATTAAAAAACGATAGAAATTCACCCGGTATAGTTAGAGTTACCTCAAGTAACAATAACTGGCATCCTAAGGTAACTATAACTCGTGCCCCCTCCATGCATAGGTATGTGATCAATAATTTTACTACAGATGTTACACTATATCATTGATGTGATCAAAGATGTCATCAGTGACATACGTTGTGGGGTAATTAGCAGTGCATGGTGCGGGCACAAATTATAGTTACTTAAGGTAACTGACTATAACTGGTGAATTTCTATGGTTTTGTATGTTTAAAATGTGAGTCTAACTATAACATACCTGTAACCTTTAATTTTTTAAGTAAATTTCTATGTTGTTTTAAATTCTATTTCCTAACTATAATGTTCCTGTAGCCTTTGTTTTTTTTCAGTGAAGTTATATGTTTTTTTTAATGTATAGTAATTTTTCATTACTATACCTTAATCGAACGACCACCATGCACGGCCAAAGGCCATGCATAGTGGAGGTTGGCAACTGGGATTTACCTGCAGCCAGACACTGAGGCCAACTCCCTGCAAGCACTAGACCATGCACTGTGCGTGGCCTTCACCCATGCTCAGCAGAGGTTGCCTGCAAGACCTGTCCTGCAGCCAGACAGTGCGGCCAACCAGACTAACCACCCAACCCCACACTGTGCACAGCCCTTTGGCCATGAGCGGTGGGAGCTGGCTGCAACCTCTCTCGGTGTGAGAATAGGTATAAGAGGGTGTCTCTGGGTGTGGGAGTGGCTGTCTGGGTGTGAGAGTGAATACATCAGTATATTAGTGAGTGCGTCAATGTGTCTGCAGATCTGTGTGTAGGCACATGAGGGTGTCAGTGGGTCTGTGAGTGGGTGTGTGAGAGTCTAAGTGGGACTTTGAGTGGGTGTGTAACTGAGTGTGCCTGTGAGTGGGTGTGTGACACCCTGACTAGCGCTGTGAGTGGGTGTGTAAGTGTGTCATTGGGTATGTGAGTGCAAGATAGAGATTTAAAGCAAGAGAGACAGAGAGAGAGAGAGAAAGAGAGTTGTTTTAGGTTTGATTGATAATATGCTTAGAATGAGATATTTCTGCACAAATTGAAAAGACAAATGTTTTTGTCAATTAAAAAGAGTAAGATCACCTTTCAGTTTGAGCCTTAAACATTTGAATAAAAAAAGAGGGAAACGACCCAGAAACGACCCGGGACATACCTGGAGTCTAACCCTCAACACTCAGCATGAAGGTCTGTGACCTTCACATGTGAGCTATGTAATTTTTTTTCTTCTTTTTGTAGCCCCTTTAGCGATCCCTCACTATTTTTTTATTTACTTTGTAATATACCCTTGTGGGCTATCAGGGACCACAAGTGAAGCCTCATGGCCTCCCTGCAGTCCTTCACTATTTCAATTATTTTTTTAATACTAAGCCCTTTACGGGCCATCTGGGACTGCGGGGAACCTCAAGGCTTCCCCGCAGTCCCATTGCTCAAATCAGCAGGCAGCTCCTTTTTAAAAGCAGCTGCTTGGTTGCTGGAGCAAAGCTTCATCTGTGTTCCCTGCACGTATTCCTGAGATAAAAAGTCTGCTGTTTGACAGCAGGAACTATCAAACAGGTCCCGGTATCAAAAAGCGGACTTTGCGGTGCCTTCGCTGCGGCCAAGCCACAGCAAACTGATATGTCACAGGGGTGGGCACACCGGGACAAAGCAGGAGCCGACCCTGGGAGGTAGAGGTCCCCAAGGCCTTGTATGGATCCTGGAGAGGGGTCGCGTGGACCCCCTCAATTGCTGAAGAAGTCCCATAGTCCCTGGGGCTTGCTGGTCCGAAACTGACCCACTTTACGTTATTTAGTATTAGGCCTGCGGAGGTGGTGATCCCTTGGGCTGTGGGGAGGGGGGCCTGAGAGGCCCACCCACACCCAATTTCATAAATGCCCTGGGGCGGTTGTGCTCCTATTTCAATATAGCCCCCGAGAGGTGGTGGTCCACGGGCCTAGCAATTGTTACAAAATCAGTTTTGCCCCCGGGATGAGGATCCCTGGGGTGCAGTGGGGTCAAGGAGGTCCCCCTATTAAAGAAAAGAGTGCCCATCTCGGGCATTATTTAAAAACAAGGGCAGTAGCCTGCGCTTGTTTTTGTTTCAGATTTGCAACCCTTCACAAATTTACAGTAAAAACTAGGGAAACAATGTTTCTTAGGCCTGGGCGGGGGATTTTGGACCCCAGCATCAGAGCTAAATGGTCAGGATGTTTATACCCTGGCCCCTTTTGTATTTTTTATTCTTTTTTTTGGTACTTCGCCTCAGTTGAGTCCCAAGATGGCTGCCAACACTTCCTTGTTCATGTGTTGGAAGACCATCAGACCTCAGCTCGAGATCGGGAGGGGCCACGAATCCTTTGCGTCTCTAGATATACAAATTTGGATTCCATAAACTTTCGTAAAAACTACCGAACAAATTTACACCAATAACAAAAAGGGCTCTTTCTGCCAAATTTGGTGTAATTCTGTTGAGTGGTTTTTGCGCACTCACTGTTCAATTTTTCCTATAAGAATTTACTTTGAAAAAGCTCAAAATCCCCCTGCCCTTTATCTCGGCCCCTGTTTGATGCATCACCCTGAAACTTTCTAGGCAGCAGCTCACATGATTGTCTAATGTTTTGGGATAATTGTTTCAATGTTCATCAAGCGGCGCAAAAGATATAGGTAAGCAAAATATATATTTTTCTATAGAAACTAGGTCCTAACTATGACTTCCTGATGGCGACTGCCACTAGGTAATGTGTGTGTGTATATATATATATATATATATATATATATATAGATAGATATATATCTCTCTCTCTATATATATATATATATAAATATATATACATGTATATATAAATGTATATATATATATATATACTTCTACTACAACGTTTCGGCTTTCGTTAGGAAGAACTACTGGACATCAGAGAACATTCCTGGATGTACCGTTTAAAATCACTGCATCCAGATGGACTGAACATCACTGACAACACCACTTGATTTCTGCATATCTGAAGAGTTCTCAGGACTGCATTGATTCCACATTCCAATTGGAATCTTCACTCATGACGCTTTTTGAAAATCCACCAGTGTCAGCTGTGCAGCATCTGAGCAAACCATCTTGTACTACCTGAGGAAGGCGGAAGCTGAAACGTTGTAGTAGAAATATATTTTTGTTCTTTAATGAGATCATCTGTTTGAGTCACTTCTTTCTTGGATATTACATTTTCTTGTGGCTCATTGTATCCTTTGGGATCCAGATTTTTGCTCTGGCTGGCTGTTGTTTTCTTGTGATCCTTCCAGTATATATATATGTATATATATATATCTTTATCACTGTTTCATAAAACTCCATGAAACTTTCTGAAAAAGTGCTCCGCAGATTGTGTTTTTTGGTGATTTGGAGCCTAATTTAAACTTTGATGGATGGGTTACTCCGTCATAATTGTGACAGATATCTCACCTGCCTAAATCCAAGTTCCAGTATTTTTCATGGGATTTAGATTTCAGCGGATGGGAGATCTGTCACTGCTGTGACATAGTAAACCATATGCCAATATCTAAATCAGACCCTTGGTGTAAATCTGTTCAGTAGTTTTTGAGAAATTAAGGTTCATATATATTTGTATATCTGGATAGTTGAGTTTAAGGGGCTCTTGTGTGAGTCCCTGAAACCCATGTTTACAAAATAGAGCATTCAGGTTGGCCCAGGTAGCTTTTGTTCCTTTGGGCCATTTCACTCCTGCAGGAGTCAGACTTCAGCGGGAACGAACGGCATGTTTGGCTGCCAGTGACATGAGAAAGATTTTGCTGGTAGCCATTACAGGACTCGGGGGACTTAAAGCCTCATTGCGAAGCTGGTGGTCCAAGGACTGCCAGCCTCGTAGTGATGGTCGGATGGTCACAACTGTGGGGGTCCGACCACCACATTGCAACTTTGGCGGATGAACCTGCCAATGAACTCCCGTCTCTGACTGGAGCATGGTTCCCGACGGTCCGACGGCGGTCTGAGTTGTACTCAGCCAGGGCAGCGTTGAATTCAGCACTGCCTGGCTGTGGACAATTCAGCTTTCTGAAAGCCTTCTAATTGCGGGGTCCCCACCATGACAAGGCTGGTGGATAGCAAGATCCCGGAGCCACAGGCGTGCCCTTGCACTGCCCTTGCCCATGGTATTCCATGGCATGAGCAGTGCAGTGGCCCCCCTGCCCAGCACTGTCGGAATGTGCACAGTCTGCTTTGCAGGCAGTGCTCATTCTGACAGTGACGTGTGCTACAATATTGGCCTCATCTCCTTTAAGGGAGTGAAGACCAATACCGTAACACAGGAACCACGTACTACAATGTTCCCTCCGGGCAACCCAGCAGGAACATTGCAATACCCTGAGCGGAATGCCACCGCCATGGTGGTGGTGTCTTCCCTGCAAGTTTGGGGGTGGGCTTGCCCGACCACCAAACATGTAATGAGGGCCTTAGTCTCCTGTCCTGAACTTTAAAAATATATCATTTAAGGTGGCATGGTATGGATATCTCTACCCTTAGGCCCCATGTGGGGGACCCTAAGAGACCCAGATCCAAAATAAATAAAAAAACTTGACAATTTCTTCCATGATGCCAACGGACTCCAGGGGGAGTGCAAAAAAAAGAAACACATAATGGCAGCCCAGGGTTGCAGTGTTTAATTAAGGGGAGCTTGATGTTCACCTCCACAGCCACTTTCAGCCCCAGGGACCCTATCTTCCAAGGCCCAAATTCATAACATTGGGAGGGGGCGCGTGGCAATACTTTACAATTGCACACTGAAAAACAATCTGAAATATTTGATGGAGGTGAGTGCCTCATTTATTTATTGAGGCATCATCTCTTCTGTAGTGACTGTCCAAGATAAGTGGGTTCTTTTTGTGGGTTCCGTTTGCTCTGTCCCTTCCACATGGATAGAATGCAATGGCATTTCTGACACTTTCCAGGCTGATGGACAGTGTGTTTACTATACAATTGCACAATTAAAAACAATCTTAAATCCTTGATGGAGGTGAATGCATTTTTGATATACTGGAGTGCAATCTTCTGTAGTGACTGTCCAAGACAAGTGGGCCCTTTCTTGTTAGCTCCTGGTCTGAGAGGAGATTCCACTGTTCTCCCTTTTCATTGCTGCAGAGTATGCAATTGTGCAAAATCATCTACACACTCCAGCTAATTTGATCTCACCCCTTCCATGTTAGTAGTATGAAACAGTGTCCCCACCATTTTCCAGGCTGATGGACAGCTGAACTTACCAAAGTGACCCGAGCGTGTTTCCCGCTGATTTTGTTGGGGCGTTAGTGATGCAGAGGAGCTTGAGGTCATTTCCACCAAACAAAAAAGCATAGACTTAAGAGGAAGTGCCCTTATTTGGAGGAGACCCAACTCTTTTGCTGTTGTCTTATCGTCTCCTCTATACAAGGATTCATTCTGTCACTGATTTTGAATCAAGATGCACGAAGAACAATCACATTGACAAAATTACACGTACACAAGGTCACTGTAGAAATTACCTCAAAGTACTTTATGCAGCGGTAGTGGATTATGCACTAGCCAAAACTAAGAGTTAAAGTAATGTTATAGTTAGGTGAGATTAAAAACATCTGTTCCGTGTAAAAAAAAGACTTACAACTTCACTGAAAAAACCCAAAGATGAAAGTGACGTTATAGTTAGGTGAATATGTCAGTAAAAGCATGAATGTTTTGAACTAAAAAAAACACAGAAAAAGAGACAGAAAAAACTGAGAGAGAATGTGTGAGCGAGAGAGAGTGAGAAAGAGTGAGATAGAATAGAGAGAGAAAAAGAAAAACAGAGAGAAACTGAAAGACAGAAAGAGAGAGAGAGACAAAGCGAGGGAAAGTAAACAGAGAAAGAGTGAGAGAGCAAGAGAGAAAGTGAGAAACAGAGAGAGAGAGAGAGACAAAAGAGACACAAAGAATGAGATAGAGAGTGAGTGACAAACTGAGAGAAAGAAAGATACAGAGATAGAGAAAGAGCAAGACACAAAGGGACAGATTTAGCACATTTGTAGCGTCACTTTTCTTGCGGCCCCTTGCTCCCCCCCACCACCATGTGTGTGCTGGATTTTAGATACGGCGCACCATGGCGCAGGGTAGGGGGCAATAGCGTTAGAATTTCTGATGCTATTGATGTACTGAGCAGGATTAGTGCTAACATTTTTGCTCTTACACTGAACAGTGGATGGGGCACATTGGGAATAATGGCATGCCCCCTTTTAGCACCTGCTCTGAGCAGGCGTTAAAAATATAGGAAAGAATGACACAAATAAATTTCTTTGCATCATATTTGGGGCCTCCCTAACAGGGGAATGCCCCCCTTGCATACATTATGCCTGGCAAAGGCATAATGTGGCGCAAGGGGTTACAAAGTGCAATGCATACATTGCAACACTTTTTAAATATGGTGCAACGTTTTTGGTCCTTCAACGCTAAATTACGTCAAAAGATGGCGCTAATGTGTTGTTAGATGGCGCTAGCCCCTCTTAAATCTGGCCAAAAGAGAGAGAAAGCACTAGAGAAGTAGAGAATGACCGAAAAAGAAAATGGAAAGAGAGAGAGACAGGGGGAAGCTGGGGTTATTTGAGCCCATTAGCACAGCTTGTGTTTGTTTCCCAGTCCCTCCAGCCGAGCAAGCAGGTAACATTTGATGTAATCGGGTTTTTTACACCTGGAGTTTGCCTGTCGTGTCAGGCTATTGTTTCTCCAAAAACATCATACATAATATACAGACATAGAAGTGTGTTGGTGAGCGCTCTTCATCTGTGGGTCTTACAGACTATCATTCACACTTTGCTGGGTCAGCCTACCTTATCCACTGACTCTCTTCACCTTGGCTGGCTGCTCAAACTGATGCACACTTTTCAAGTCTGTCTAAAAATAGTTCCTTTCTCTTTAGTGACAACGCTGTTTCAAAAGCGCTTTTTAACTTATATATTTCTTTATCTTTAAATACCTGCTATTTATTGTGCCTGCAGCTTTGGTGTTCTGATTGATGGTGAGTTATTTTCCATCTTGTTTTCAAAGTTGCTATTATAAACTGTGGAAGTGACATTGTAACTTTATAGAAGCATACAATTTGAATAATAACAATAAAATGGTAACTGAAAAGATTATTTCAAAAACATCACTACCGAAACAACCATATCATTTTTTTTTTTTTTTTTTTTAATTCACGTTTTTATTGCATGCATGTGACATGGGAGTCAGCATTTTTTTTCAGGTATTTGCTTGCATTAAAAGAATTAAAAATGTGCTCCAGCTTACAGTGACCAGAAAACTAGGTGTTCCAATGCGTGTTTATACATGCTGTACTGAATAACAAATGTACACAAGCATCTTTGGCAGGGAGTGAGCATGTGAATAAAATCCAGAAAGTACCCCCATGATATCAATGAGTTTCTGCACTAGGAAACAATCCATCTCAAAGGGTCACTCATCCAATCCTGAAGATGCCTCAGAACAGGTGGCAGCTGGATACCTTTGTGGGTGATGCTAAACTACACAGTGGCATGGATGGAGGATGTAAAGAGGATAGCTTGAGATAGAGGGAACCAATGGGGTTCTCAATCCGGGCATTAATGTTAATTTTTCTCTATGATTGGCAATTTCAAAGCAAGGGCTCAGGAGTGCAGTCCTTACAAATTCATCTAGTAGTGAAATAGTAATGTTGACCTAAGTACAAAAGACAACATATTCTTCATGTTCAGTTTTCAGGAAATGCAGAAGTTCCCTTCAGGTGCTGCACTTCCATGGGGACCACTTCTCGGCGCTATGACCAGCTGCCATTCTCTGATAACACTTGATGGGAAGGTGCAAGGAGATCCACTCGACTTGAAGATGTTTGAATCCACCAACTGGGTAAAGTTTACGAACTTGGAGGAGTGGGGCGTGCAGCCTTTAAATGTGGCCAGAGCAGTCAGTAGGTGCACATGGTCACACTCTGTGCCCAATGGTCAGTGGAGTTAGGGGTTAAGGGATTAGCTGTAATTTGAGGCTGTCTCCTATACCGCTCACTGTTATTGATTTATACCACAGCCAAATGTTGATAATCAGATCACTAATGTTACCAGGTTATGGACCCATCAAGTCAGACTTCTGCTGTCTTTTTAATTTTTTCCACACATTTAGGTGGTCATTATAACAATGGTGGCAAAAACGGCCTACCGCCACGGTGACGGCCGCCAACATACCGCCACCCCGTTTACCATCTGTTTGCCATATTATGAGAACTGCCAGCTTCCGCAACAATAAGGGCGGAAATCTGGCAGTGATCATACTGGCGGACAGTTGTAAGCTGGCGCTGCCACCCCCAGCACCACCATACCAGTAGAATGCCGCCAGCCGTTTCACGACATGTGATACGGCCTGGCGGTGTTCTGCTGGTGGGCGCATCTGGTGGTAGCAGTGCCCCTTTCTGTTCCCTGCCGGAAGACCTCCGCGACAAAGGTAAGTCGGGCCTCTGACAGGGGAGGGGGGTGGGAGGATGGGGGGTGTTGTGTGTGTGTGTGTGTCTGAGTGTGTGTGTGAATGTGTCTGTGTGTTGTGTTGTTTGCATGGTTGTATTCGTGAGTAAATGCGTGTAAGAATGGTGAAGTGAGTGCGTGGCTTAATGTTAGTGTGATTGTGTGTAAGAATGTGTGCGAGCATGAATGATTGCGTGTATGCCAGTGTGAGTGATAGGGTGTATGAGTGGCACATGTCTGCAGGTATGTGCGTGTATGGGGGGAGTGTGAGGATCGGAGGGGTTGGGGGGAGTGTCAGGATTGGAGGGGGTGTCAGGTGTGTGTTGGGGGTGGGGAAGTTGTTTACCGGTGACAGGGAAGGAATTCCTTGTCACTGGTAGGGCCCACCGCCATGGTTTTCGCCACGAAGACCATGGTAGTGGGCAGGCTCAAACTACTGCCAGCTGTACTATGCCAGCCACCGGGCTAGAGATTGATATCTCCGGCACGGCTGCTGATATCACCATGGCGGTATGAGTGGAGAAGTGGTGGGTTAGCTGCAGCCAACCTGCCATTCCCATAATGGGGAGATATGTACCGCCAGCCAGTTGGTGGTAGTACAGCCACATTTACCCTCACCACAGAGGTCATAATTACCCCTTTAATGTCTTCATGTTGACCACACTGGATTATGCAAACACAGTCTTTATGGGACTTCCCAAGTCAGCCATCGAAGGCCTTCTAAGATTTCCCTAGTAAGGGTTATTTTCAAATCTAGAATTTATATAGTTTATCCACGGCTCATCTTTGTCTTCATCTACCATATTAGTTCATAAATGTGCTGTTTAAATCATTATTATCATATTGTTTGCCCAAACAACCTCACTTCCTGCTACTTCCCTAAACACAATCACTTCCTGCTGCTTCCCTAAACACCATCACTTCCATCCTGCTGCTTCCCTAAACACCATCACTACTATGCTGCTTCTTCCCTAAACACCATCACTTCCTGCTGCTTCCATGAACACCATCACTTCCATTCTGCTGCTTCCCTAAACACCACCACTTCCTGCTGCTTCCCTAAACACCATCACTTACATCCTGCTGCTTCCGTAAACACTGTCACTTCCATCCTGCTGCTTCCCTAAACACCATCACTTCCTGCTACTTCTCTAAACACCATCACTTCCATCCTGCTGTTTCCCTAAACACCATCACTTCCATCCTGCTGCTTCCCTAAACACCATCACTAATATGCTGCTGCTTCCCTAAACACCATTACTTCCACCCTGCTGCTTCCATGAACACCATCACTTCCATTCTGCTGCTTCCCTAAACACCACCACTTCCTGCTGCTTCCCTAAACACCATCACTTCCATCCTGCTGCTTCCGTAAACACTGTCACTTCCATCCTGCTGCTTCCCTAAACACCATCACTTCCTGCTGCTTCTCTAAACACCATCACTTCCATCCTGCTGTTTCCCTAAACACCATCACTTCCATCCTGCTGCTTCCCAAAACACTGCCACTTCCATGCTGTTGCTTCCCTAAACACCATCACTTCCACCCTGCTGCTTCCCTGAACACCATCACTTCCATCCTGCTGCTTCCCTAAACACACTACTTCCTGCTGCTTCCCTAAACACCATCACTTCCATCCTGCTGTTTCCCTAAACACCATCACTACCACCCTGCTGCTTCCCTGAACACCATCACTTCCATCCTGCTGATTCCGAAAACAGACTACTTCCTGCTGCTTCCCTAAACACCATCACTTCCATGCTGCTGTGTCCCTAAACACCATCACTTCCACCCTGCTGCTTCCCTGAACACCATCACTTCCATCCTGGTGCTTCCCTAAACACCACCACTTCCTGCTGCTTCCCTAAACACCATCACTTCCATCCTGCTGCTTCCATAAACACTGACACATCCATCCTGCTGCTTCCCTAAACACCATCACTGCCATCCTGCTGTTTCCCTAAACACCATCACTACTATCCAGCTGCTTTCCTAAACACCATCACTACCATCCTGCTGCTTCCCTAAACACCATCACTGCCATCTAGCTGCTTCCCTAAATACCATCACTTCCACCCTGCTGCTTCCCTGAACACCATCACTTCCACCCTCCTGCTTCCCTGAACACCATCACTTCCATTCTGCTCCTTCCCAAAAACACTGTCACTTCCATCCTGCTGCTTCCCTAAACACCAACACTACCATCCTGCTGCTTCTATGAACACCATCACTTTGATCCTGCTGCTTCCCTAAACACCATCACTTCCATCCTGCTCCTTCCCTAAACACCATCACTGCCATCTAGCTGCTTTCCTAAACACCATCACTACCATCCTGCTGCTTCTCTAAACATCATCACTGCCATCTAGCTGTTTCCCTAAATACCATCACTTCCACCCTGCTGCTTCCATAAGAACCATCACTTCCTGCTGCTTCCCTAAACACCATCACTACCATTCTGCTGCTTCCCTAAACACCATCACTGCCATTCGGTTGTTTGCCTAAACACTATCACTTCCATCCTGCTCCCTCTCTAAACTCCATCACTTCACGCTGTTGCTTCTCTAAACACCATCATTATCATGTTGCTACTTCCCTAAATACCATCACTTCCTGCTGCTTTGGTAAAAACCATCACTTCAGGCTGCTTCCTTAAACAGCATCACTTAAATCCTCCTGCTTCCCTAAACACCATCTCTTCCATTCTGCTGCTTCCCTAAACATCATCACTTCCTGCTGCTTCCCTAAACACCATCACTACCATTCTCCTGCTTTCCTAAACACCAGCATCACCATCCTGTTGCTTCCCTAAACACCATCACTACCATCCTGCTGCTTCCCTAAACACCATCACTTCCATCCTGCTGCTTCCCTAAACACCATCACATCCTACTGCTTCCCTAAACACCATCACTGCCATCCTGCTGTTTCCCTAAACACCAGCATCACCATCCTGCTGTTTCCTGAAACACCATCACTGCCATCCTGCTGCCTTCCTAAACACATCACTTCCATCCTGCTGTCTCCCTAAACACCATCACTTCCATCCTGCTGTCTCCCTAAACACCACCACTTCCATCCTGCTGCTCCCATGAACACCATCACTACCATCTTGCTGCTTCCCTAAACACCATCACTGCTATCCTGCTGCTTCTCTAAACACCATCACTTCCATCCTGATGTTTCCCTAGTCACCCTCACTACCATCCTGCTGTTTCCCTAAACACCATCACTACCATCCTGCTGCTTCCCCAAATACCACCGCTTCCATCCTCCTGCTTCCCTAAACACCATCACTACCACCCTGCTGCTTACCCAAACACCATCACTTCCACCCTGCTGCTTCCCTAAACACCATCACTACCACCCTGATGCTTCCCCAAACACCATTACTTCCACCCTGCTGCTTCCCATAACACCATCACATCCTGCTGCTTCCTTAAACATCATCCCTACCATCCTACTCCTTCCCTAAAAACCATCACTACCATACTGCCACTTCCCTAAACACTATCACTTCCTTCTGTTCCCCTAAACACCATCACTTTCATCCTGCTGTTTCCCTAAACACCAGCACTACTTTCCTGCTGTTTCCCTAAACACCATCACTTCCTGCTGCTTCCCTAAACACCATCACTTCCATCCTGCTGCTTCCCTAAACACCATCAATTCCTGCTGTTTCCCTAAACACCATCACTTCCATCCTGCTGCTTCCCTAAACACCATCACTTCCTGCTGCTTCCCTAAGCACCACCACTGACGTTTTCAGTAGAGGGAGAATTCTTAGACCCTGGTGGTACACAATACCGTTAAACACTTAGGGGCATATTTATATGCCAAATTTGCGTCCGTTTTTTTCATGTAAATTCGATGCAAAACTAACTCCATATTTATACTTTGGCGCTAGACCCGTCTAGTGCCAAATTTGAAGAGTTAAAGTCATTTTTTGGACATGGAAACCTAACTTGAGTTAATAAGATGCAAGGTAGGCATTAGTGTGCAACAAATTACTCTATGGCCTTAGCCCCTTATTTATCCCCTGTGCTAAAATCAGGCACGTGGTGGAGGAGGGGTCAAATAATGGTGCAAAGTTTACTTTTCACCATTATTTAAAACCTGGGTCAGGGCAGGCGTTAGGGGACCTGTTGGCTTATTTCCATGGTGGAACACCATAGAATAAGCCCACAGGTGACCTCCCCAGGGACACCCATATAAGAGGGACAGCGTAGGATTGGGGACCCCATCCCAGGTACGTATAGGTAAGTACAGGTATTTTATTTATTTTGCAAAGTGCCATTTGGGCCCCTGAAATGAGCCACCCTCCATGGCACTGGGTGTAATGGCCATGCCCTGTGCTGGCCATTGGGGTGGTAGGCATGACTCCTGTCTTTTCTTACACAGAAGTCAAGTGGTATGGATTGTTTTCCATCAGAAAATTATGCTAGGCTGGTTAGAGTAATTTTTTTACTCTAACCTACCTAACGTCATTTTTTTGTGCAAAACCCCCTTCTCCCATACCGCCAGCCCCACCCGCCTAATGTCATCTTTTCTGACACTAGCCTACCCTTTGTACCGGCTTGCACCAAGCCATACAAGGAATCAATGCTGAAGGAGGCCAGGGGCACAGACCTACTTAATAAGGTCAACACTCAGAAAAAGCCATATTGTCATGGACCTCGATGTATGGAAGTCAGCGTGATATTACTCATCCTTCCAGCTCCCAAGCTGCAGATGGGGGGGTTGGGTAGTAATGGCTTGGAATGAGAATAAAAATGCCTGATCAGATCTTCAAAACCAACCCTGCAAGTCATTGAGCCCGGACTCTGAGAAAAGCCTTTCCCTGGTATCCTGAAGCTTAGCTGGTCTAAAAAAGCTTGGTTCTTGGTTTGACCTACCATAATCTGCTATACTTACTGAAAACATGGAAAGTGGAAGAATTCCCGATGATAAGATTTTACAGAGTCTTTACTTCATCCAGTAAAGCAAAGAGGAAAGGCCATCTAAAGGGAGGGTTGTTGAATCAGCATTGAAGAAACCTGGTTGGAAACTAAAACCCCAAACATGCTTGAAATTAAAATAGAAAACACAGCAAATATCCCTAGGATTGTAACAGGAGATTTCAGCTGAAATCTCACCAACCGTTTGAGGAGAGAAGGATATTTTTGCAGATTTTACTCTAAAAGAGGAATTCCAGTTCAAGTGTCAAAGAGTAGCAGCCAGGACCAGCTAGACCATGGCCCTTTCCCACCAGATATTCCAATGGCCTATACCCATGGAGTGAAAAAGACCCTGTTGTTGCAGAATTATACTATTATACCCATGAGCCTGCTTGATAAAATCAAAATGTTCACTGTAGCGCCAAGATGCAAAAGCAGCCATTATCCTCAGGTCATGATCATTGGTAATATTAACATTTTGGAAGAGAGTTCATCAGACATAGGGACACCACCATGTGTCCATCAGTGGATGAGAGGCTCATAGAACACCTGTTCGTTAATACGCTATGAGGAATGAAAGAAAGTGACACCTACCACCAAACAGCAGTCTGAAGGTCATATTTTATCCTAGAGAGTTATGCAAAAGGAGCTAAAGGACCATGTAAGAGAACTAAAGTGGGCCACCAACAAAGTAGACTGTACTAAAACACATGGTACTCGAAGGATCTAAAGGTCTTGAGGAAAAGCTTGGTTAAGTAGGCTAAGAAATTTTTTAAAATCAGCAAGCTACTACAGACCACACCAAGAAGGTAAATGAGCTATTAAAAGCGTACAAAAAAGAATTGTGGAAGATCAAACAGAGTGCAGAAGAGCAGAACTGGTTGGAACCTTTTCAAGCCTGTAGCAGCAAGAACCAGAAGGGCTTTTGGTGATTCATTCACTGCCTTGAAACCAGCCAGATAAAGATTGTAGGCAAGAGTGTGAACCAAACAACATGGCCATCCAATATCAAGGAGTTATATCAGGTAAACAACTTCTAATTACCAAAGAACAACAGCCCCCCCCACATTTTCTCCTCTGTTATTTCATCACAGGTAAATAAACGCGTAGATGAGTAATCAGAGGTGCTACAAAGCACCATGGCCTGAGGGGCCTGCCAACTACCATTTACAAACCAGATTCAGAGTTTTGGTCAGAATTATTCTAAAAGTTACTCACTAATTTCAATCATTGCTTGGTGACTGAAGTTATATGAGAGTCATAGAAAGGGTCAATATTATAATCTATCATTTGAGAGCATTGCTGGATTTAGAAGGAACGTGTTTCTGGCAGACCTGGAAGATTGGGCATCTAAAGAAAAACAAATTATGTTGAATCAACAGACTCCAAAGCAAAGTCAAATACAACAGATTATTTAGTTAGCCTAACAATGTAAATTGACATGTCAACTTAAAAGGAACAATTACTTCATACATGCTTTTTTAGTTTCACAAAAGCATTTGATCATCATTGGATAGGAATTTGCTATGGAGATATACCCCAACCAACTTTCTTTTTGCCTTTCAAGTCCTGTATACCAATATGTGGGTACAATAATGCTGGGCAAGAACCATGTGCTCTCACCTAGAATACTGATGCAAAGAGGACTTAAGCAAAACTGCATTTTTGCCCCTACACTCTTTAATCTATTGATTTTCGACTTGAGCGTCCATCGGGACCAAGCTGAATCATTCCCCCAATCGCTCGGTAGACAGGGACTGACAATCCTTCAATATACTCAAGACGCTGTGCTTCTCTATTAAATGGGAATTGGCCTTCAGTGACTTTTAAATACACTGGATAAATACTTCAAGGAAAACCAAATGTCAGTCAATCTTGGAAAAACAAGTATCCTGACGTTTGGTAAAAAAGTGAAGAGGAACTGAGTATAGTACTTGAGGAGGGGCCGGAGGTTACAAAGAGCAATAAATACAAATATCTGGGTGTTCGGCTACAAGATTCTAACTCACACATTCTTCAGCTCAATATATTTAAATCCAAATTGGAGTGTTTGATTTTTGCAATTCAAGTGCTCCTTCATAAGTGATCCAGTCTGTCTCTGACCCCAATATTATGAGTTATAAAACCAAATCTTATGTCAACAATATTGTGTGGAGCAGTTGCTTACATGGACAAACTTGGGTTCTTCAGTGTAACACAATGTAAAGTGAATAACCTTCTATTTAAGCCCCCAACCAAGCAACTCAAGCAGAGCTGAAGTTAGGCCTGATAGACTCGCCACTGGTACAAAGAGCATTGATGTTCAGACACCTATTCTCCCTGAAGGTAAGCAGAAACATCTAAGGCCTTCACTCTTACAAATAAGTCTTTGGGGGCCAACCACAATCATGAGTATTTGGGAGTCAGCAATGACCATGACCATACATGACCTGCAAGCTGAGTCTTTGTGGGAACATAATATATTGAATAAAAAGTAGCAAATCAAAGGGAGTTCTTTTCACAATGAGAAAGGAAAAGCCAGGAAATGCATGGATGTCGATCAATATGTATAAATGCCTCCAAACCTAGAGCTATCCCACAGGAAGCTTCAAAAGCTATTTTAAGATAAGATTATTACTACTGTGCTTAGGCCTGTTCACCTTTCATGAACTGTTGTATAAATGGGTGGGGAAGTCCTTTGAGGATTGTGATTGCTGCTAAAGGAATCAGTACCCCTTTGTATGACTTTCTTGTGATAGCAGAACATAAGAGGCCTCCTAAGAGGCTGCCCTTTCGAGAATGAACCACTACCAAAGCCTTCTATTTCTATTAAAAAAGACTCACCAATGAAGTAAAAGGCGCCTCCCGCCATACCTCTTCCAGTAACTAATTAAGTCACATATAATTGTGTCCCAGAAAGGGTGGAAGGAGTGGAAGCTGCTGTGATGAGGAGGACTAGTCGAAGGGTAAAAAAGATCACTGCTAAGTACTCTTCACCACAAGAGACCCAACTGTTTCTCCCCTGAACTCCAAGAATCCAAAGGTACATGCAGACTACTCGAGAGAAAGTGGAGAAGCAGTAAAAGCCCATCAGACCACAGAGCCTTCAAAGACGCCATCATACACACCACAAACTCATCGGAGCAGCTAGGAATTTAGTCATTCAGGAGAGAATCAACACTAACACACACAAGAGCAAGGAGCTCTTCACCATAGTGAAGGAATTCACACAATCTGGCACAGACTCCATCAACATCTTGCCCTCCCAGGACCTCTGCAATAACCTCACCACCTTCCTCCACTGAGAAAAACAAGATATCTACAAGGGATTTGGAAGCAAAGGTCCCCCCCAAACCCACCTGCACCACCACAGACTCCAGCCAACAACCTATCATGAACCACTCGACCCTCCTCACCCCCAAGGCAACCTGGAGCTCATGAACACCATCCACTCTGGGCCACCCTCCGACCCATTCACCCACCACATCTTTAATCGAGCCGGCACCACCATCGCACCCGAACTATGCCGCACCATCAACCGTTCCATTGAGACCACCAACTTCCCTGACACCTGGAAATACGCAAGGTAAATTCCCTACTGAAGAAGCCCTCCGCAACCCTAACGGATCTGAAAAACTGTAGGCCGATCTCAAAGCTCCTTTTCCAGCCTAGGTAATTGAGAAAGCGATCCCACCAACTTCATCGAGACCAACCACATCTGCGACCTCTCCCAGTAAGGATTCAGGAGCAACCACAGCACCAAAACCGCACTCCTAGTAGCCATGGATGACATCCGTTCTCTACTGAACTGCGGTGAGACAGCAGCCCTCATCCTCCTCAACTCTCAGCTGCCTTCAACACCGTCTCCCACACCACCTTATGCACCAGACAACACCATGCTGGAATCCGTGGCAAAGCCCCGGACTGGATCTGGTCCTTCCTCACTGGCCAACCTCAGAGAGTCTGACTCCCCCCCTTTACCTCGATGCTGACAGAAGCCAGATGTGGAGTGCCCCAGAGATCCTCTCTGAGCCCCACATTCTTCAACCTCTACATGACCCCGCTTGCCAAAATCATCAGACACCATGGGCTCAACATTGTCTCATATGCCAACAACACACAGCTCATTCTCTCCCTCACTGACACACCATCAACAGCCAAAGAGAACTTTCACAACGGAATAAAGGCAGTTGCCGACTGGATGAGAGACAGCTACCTCAAGGTCAACTTGGAGAACACAGGGATCCTCATCGTGGACTTCACCACCACTGCAAGGGCAAACTCTTGGTGGCCTATCGGCCTCGGAACTACCCAGTGTCCTACCGACCATGCACACAACCTTGGCATCATACTCGACTCGTCCCTTTCCATGACCTGCCAAGTCAACATCGTCTCATCTACATGCTTCCACACTCTCCGCCTACTCTGGAAGATCTTCAAAGGGATACCCATCGACGCAAGAAGGATAGTCACTCACGCACTAGTCAGCAGTAAACTCGACTACGACTAAGCTGTCTATGCTGGAATCGACAAAAAACTCCAAATTAGACATCAGAGATTACAGAACACCTTGGACAGATTGATTCTGCACATCCTCTACCACAGCCACATCTCTGCTCACCTGAGATACATACACTGGCTCCCTGTCGACAAGCACATCACTTTCAAGCTCCTGACACAGGCATACAAGGTCCTTCACAACATCGGACCTGCCTACCTCAACCACTGCCTCTCCTTATACACACACTACAGTGAACTCCGCTCTGCTCACTGGACCTCACCACCATCCCTAGGATCAGGAAGAACAGGGCCGGAGGAAGATCCTTCTCCTTCCTCGCCACTCAGACCTGGAACACAATACCGCTCCACCTCAGGCAGTCCTCTTTACTGGCTCAGTTCAGGAAGGACCTCAAGACCTGGCACTTCAAGTGACCTGTGCCCCCCAGCTAGTGCCTTGAGACTCCCAAGGTGAGAAGCCGTGCTTTAGAAACACTGAATGATTGATGTATCTATTCATGCCACCACGCAATAGATTTTTGCGTGAAGGGTGACTCTACAATAGTGACTGTCAGATTCATTAAAATCATGGGTAGAATTGAGAGGCGATTCAGTAGCAAAAACCGTATGGGTTATTCTCAACTTTGATCTGACAAGTAACTGCTGGAAGGACATTGAAAGTCCACAGTACTGTAATGCTTGGTGACTAACACAGATAGGAAACATACATGAATTGATCACAGATGAACATTTCTCTTACTCCATCTTAACACTAATAATATACTTCTGCCAGCATGAAGTTTTAGACAACACTATTTTAATGATTTGAAATGCAATGCTGTATTTCTGAGATGCCGAATGAATCTGCAAATGAGAAAATGTTGCTTTTAGACTTACTGTTTATCTATTTAATTTATTTATTTTAAATAATATGCAGAACATTTTATGGTTTTAATTAACTGTAACTGTAACAAATTGATACTATTATTACTAAGGTAAATAAGTTATTTACCTTGAATGACAGGCAGACTGCAGTTTGTCAAGCCTGAGCCAATCCCATAATTCCATACAGGTTGCTAATTCTGTATATTGTAGATGGGGACCCAATTTTGTTAGTGAATGACACCTAAACAACTTTCAAGGCATTCTCTTTCTGAGAGCCAGCACCCCCTTTCGATGTATTCTCTCTAGACAAAATTCACAACAATGTTAGTTCCAGGCAGGTCAGAATGGTGGAGTCCAACATCATGAAAACAAGAGACAACCAAGTGTTGGCTTCCTGCCTGCCCTTCCTTTCTTGAAGAACTCACTGCTTGCTTGCTGCTTGGGCTAAAAGCAAGGGACACGTTTAGGCTGGTCAACCCCTTGGAGTACTCGATGCTCCTAAAAGCTCAAATTGTTGGCAGGCGTCCTGTGAAACCGGCAAGGATAAGCCCTGAATCTGACCCCCTACTTGCAAATATCATCAATTCCACATCTTTCATTCCTCCTGGAGTGGACCGATAAACATGTCCCCATGCCAAATATTTTATCCAGATATGTTAATACACGTCATACAAAAGTCTCTCTTTTCCTTAAAAATCCCAATCATCATCCAAATACAATTCTCACCTAGAAACGAGAAGCTAGTCTTCTGTGGTTAGGTTATGTAAAAATGTGTAACAATCAAATCAAATGTTTGTTCATTGCTAAGGAACAACTGCTTACACAATGCTAATCTGGACTTCATCCAGGGTTGAGCATCAAAACACCTACTCTAAAAATCCTTGGACATTATCTATCCCCGTATTGGATAAGGGGAACTGCTGTTTGCCTATTTTATTTAATCTATTAATATTTTTCAACAGAGGTGATCACAGCAGGCAGACGTTTTGTGACAAGATCTTAAGTTAGTTCTCCTCCTTTCTTTCTAATCAACATCTCACAGTAATGACAGTCATCTCAGGGAAATCCTCGATGACTGGTTATGATCCTCAGGCTTTGAATATAGTCCATCTACTATACTGGAGCTGCTGAGCATGAGCTTTGAAGAACTGGGTGATTTGGGTCACCCAAGAGGAGATGACTCACAGTTGTTCTATCAATAATCTCCTCTCACTCTGTTCATGTCTTAAAAGCTAAAGGTTAAAGTGATGCCGTAGTTAGGTATGGTAATAAGAAATCAGTGCAGATTGAAAGAAAAAAGACATTAATTTAAAAAATAAAGGTTAAAGTGATTTTATAGTTAGGTATTGTAATATGGTCTTAGAGAACATTAAAAGAAAAACTTAAATTCATGAAAAGAACACAGGTTATATTGCCATTATAGTTTGGTATGGTAATAGGATCTTAGCTTACATTAAAGCTGTCACTATTCACAATGACTGAAATGAGGAAGAGGCCCTTTGTACACAATACCTCTTTCTTATTCATTTTCTTGAACACAAACATTGCACTACTCTGGCTCAGTTTAGGCATTGTAGAGAATTTGTGTCAAATATTATACAATTTCACATTTCATATGTGGGTTAAAATTAAGGTTTGCTTCACACTTATAGATGTTTTTGTTTTCTTCATTAGGAAATTAAAGATTTTCCACCAGAAATTAGTAGCAGAATGGAATCACAAAATGGAATAATCATACCAGGACCTAATGCAGGACAGGTAAGTTCTTAAATCAAAATTTTTAATACACAATGGACTTTAGTAGACCAGGCCCAAGGAAATCTGAACTTACAAGAAGTTCCAAATTTAGATATAAAATAAACAAACATTGGCAAAGCCAACAGGTCTGCCTTTCTTTGGTGTTGGCGAGAGATAACTTTTGGAGACCTTTATTTCCACTTACAGTGAGTTTTAAGGCAATCCTCTGCAGATGAATGGATGGTGCTTTTTAACTGTTCAATTTCACTTTTGTGCTTCAGATTCAATTGCTTTCCTCTCTTTTCTATTTATCACAACCAGAAGCATGTTGTCCTCCCAATGTTTTGGTGATGTGTCTGCCACTCCTGACATAAGATCCTTCTTCTTTGCAAATTAATGACATAACTATTTCCCCTGTCAATCTCTCTCCCTGCTCTTGCTCCCTCATCTCCCTGGCATCTTCTTGCTTCACCAGGTCCTTGTTTATTTATTTATTTTTACTTTTTAGTTGAGCACTACGCTAGTGGCTGTTGACCATCTTAAAATAGATTTCTGGCCATTCCAGAATTACCACCCATGTTCGATGGGCAGGTGCATGTATGGTGGTGTCTTTTACTAGGTTTTGCTTCATTTTAACAATCTTATGCAAAGATACCCATTGCAGAATCATTTACATTTAATGTAACAGTCCTCAAAATGCATTCAAATATGGTCACCTTGGATGTCCATTGCGACCACCAATTAATACTTTATTTTGCAAATATGTTCCAAGATGGCTGCTGCAGATGTGTGCATGTTTGTGGTAACTACCCAAGACAAAAATTGTGTGTGTGTGTGTATCCACGTCAGGTTGGTTTTTGCTGACATGGATTAAATTATGTTAATGTTTTTGGAGAAAACAAAGTGCAGTGGTTCAGTGGTTTATTTTCTTCGGATGTATACTTTGAGAAGGATTGGTCTACCTCTTACCACTGTCACTGGCCGTCTGAGTGCACAGTGTCTGAACGTTGACCTTTTATTTGTATATATATATATATATATATATATATATTTATATATATATATATATATGCAAAGCCAAAAGGTTTTATGGTCATTGCCTATGCTGTGGGCTTTCAGCTGTTAAAAGACACTTCTAACCCATCATCTCCTGCTCAGTCCAGCACTCTCTCCCAATTCCTCTTCTCCAAGATTTGTATTGTGTCTTTTACAACTGCATCACTTTTTGTCTCACCTTCCTCACCCTGCTCAGCACCCAGCATCCTTCATACAAGGCTCTGGGCCCTGAAACAACAAAAGTGGCCCCTTCTCATGTGATCTCATTCATAGCAGTGGCCAGACGTCTACCCTCATTCTTCCAGACTTCTCTGCAGTCTTCAAAGCATGTTACATCCCATTCTTATGTCTGCAGTAGTAGTTCTTTAACTTTTGACTTCTCAGGACCCCCAATGAACCTCTACTGGAAAACAGGGACACCAGCCCGCGCTATTTCTACTACTTACACCTCTACAAAATAAACAGAAATACAGAATAATCTATTGGTGAAAGAAATGATCAAATATTCAAATATTTGATTTAATTCCCAAATAAAAAAATACAAACATCGAACTTGAATTTTAAGGGGAAGTTTGTAGCTTTTAAAAATTTACTTTTATTTCTCAAAGATGAAGCAATATGCTATACGTCAGCATTTCACTTCTTCTATTTTGCTCCTAAATGCATGCTCTCTTTCTGTCGGCACTCACCAGTGCTTCAGTTGAGGCTGCCAGTCACCCATACTAGGTTCTGTTTACTAAAATTGTCCTGCTCCCATAAATGAACCTGTGGGTGCCACAGTCGTTTTTAGCATCCAGTTTCAAATTTGAATTTGTAGAGAGTTTTAAAAAGGTTTATTTTACATCTTGCATCTCTCTATGTCTATGTTTGTTACTAACCTTCTAATATTACTAGATTTTGTAAGCAGACGTGGCCCCCGTGAGTCGGTGTCACTGATCCCCAAAAGTCCATCAACTGCAGGTGAAGCACCACTCATATTCTTCAGTATTACTGGAACGTCACTTGTTTCTTCCTTTCTCAACTACAGTAGTTTCTTCTTTTGCTTCTATGTTTTCATTTTTGTTTCCTGGTGCTCCTCACTTCTCACCCCATATCCATCTCAAAAGATATTCTACACTCGTCAGTCCAGGGTCGTCTTTATTTCTTCCTCTATTTCACATTCTTCTTCTATCTCATACAGGCAATACTCAAATATTAATCCATTGCCTACTTGCAATCCCCTCCTCCTAGCTTCCAATTTCCAACCCGCTGACTGTCATCTCATCGGGTATCCATTCTCCCACAATGAATGCATCCAGAACAGAAATAATCTACTCTACTGCCATCTCTGCACCTGCCTTCCTTCAGGCCTCTCAAGGACCTATTGTGAATTCAAAAATAATGTAACAATAAATATTATTAAATGTTAATAACATTTATTGTTATATTATATTTAAATTCAGAATATGTTATAATTTATATAATAATAAGTATGTGCTGTTGTTTACATTTTAGCATTAGCTTACATGTATTTTAAATAATTTAATTTAATTTAGCACTATTTCCTATGGGTTTTTATTTTAAGTTGACACTGCCATTATTTTCTGTGGGAGGGTGATGCAGTACCAGAGGTTGGCCAGAGGTAGTGCTGGACTATCTTCAGAAGTGTAAGTTACTACAGGGAGCAAGTTTGCCCGCTTGTGTTCAGAATGGTTCTTTTGAATGAAGAGGTACCTTGTTGCACAAAAAGCCTGTTCTTAGAGCCATATTCCTGTTGTATGTGGACTGCAGAAAGCAGCACACATGCAAAGAGAAAGTAAAGAGGAGAATTAAAAGATATTTCAATTCACTATGCAAGACTCAGGTATGCACTCAATTTTAGTAAATATAGGTTTGCATCAAAATACATGAGTTGATGCACGGGAACACGCATGCCCCACCCATGTAACGGCTACCTGATGCAAGGTTAAGCCAGGCATCATGAATTAACAAAGCCGCACAAACCTAAACCAATCGGGCTCCGCATAGTTTTGCAAACTGTGAAATAGATTTTGCATTGGGCCTGCACTAAAAAAGTGGTGCAAAATCGATGTAAAATCTTAATAAGTCCAAACCTCTATGTTTAGCTCAAGATACACAAACAAATTTACCCCGACCTGTTAAACTGTGTCCCGGATCCAAAATTCAGCTGAAAATCTTTTCAGTTACCAGCAGCACAGAATTTGACATCATAGTGAAAATATTCTGCAGCACACATAGAAAAAGGAAAATGCCTTTCAGGATTGTTTTTGTGCTAGGAGGTGCCCCTTCTGGTGCAAAAACAATCCTGGCGAGAAGGCAGGCACCCTGGCACCATGATGCAAGGGTGCCTGCATTGGTGCTAGGAAGCCACAAGTGCACCAGTTCTAGTAAAGAACAGGAATGCACCATAGAATGTTAAATAAAGCACATCCCTGCCCTTTCCCTTTCATGCAGCACCGCTTAGCAAGGTGGCTTCCTGCGCTGCATGAAAGACTGAGAAACATGCCCCTCGCTGTGGAACACTTCACAACGACAGGAAGCAGGGTCTTCAAGTGTGCAGCCTAGTGGCAATGCCGAGGGTTTAAAATACCTGCCATTAGGACATATGTCTCAGGGCATCCTCCGTGGTGGCATAGAATGTAAATGTTGCCAGGAACTGACTGCCCGCAAATGTGTCGGCTGTGACTTTCATCTGCCTATGTATGTGCACATTGTCTGTCCATTTTCTTTCTGTCACTCACAGCCATGTCTAGAGGACAGAACCAAGTGAGGGATGTGCTTGGAAAGTCTGAAAGACTTTCATTGAGATGCAGGGCTATTGTCTCCACCCTGCCTGGACAGCCCCTCTACCATGCTAAGGAGAGTAGACATGTGGCTGCTGAGATGGAAACCCTCTTTGGCACACATTTCTAGCACCGGCAGACTTTCCACAGAAGATCCCTGGCCCTGCCACGGAGGAGGCTGCCACTTTAGTGAAGGAGCCCCCATCACTACGGCAGAGCCCTACAATACATCATACTGTTTCCCAAAAGGGGTGAGCAAAAGCAGCCCAGCTGCCAGAGCTTTATTTGTGATAGATTGGGTGCAGGTGCCCAAAACTGCTCAGAAAACTACGATCAAACCTTGTAAAAATCAGTGCGGCGAATACCAGAGCTGCAAGTCTCAAACTGACCTTATGGCTTTTCCATTTGTATACACTACTTTGTGGCAGCTGATAACTGCGGAAATCATGCTTTAAGTGAATTGGGCTAACTTGGAGATTGTCCTCCATCTTGAACATGATGTTCTACACCGCATAATTAAACTTCGTTTTCTCAGTCTCTGCTAGAACACAAAAGTTTGGTTCCACATAGCAGATGAAAGACTTTGTTGAGTGTTCTGAACAGAGTGTAATTGTCACAAGGTTGAGTTTAGCAGTTCCATAATGAACAGCATTATTTGTAACCATCATGCCTCCATATACCTGACGACGTGAAAACAGGATCCAATGTACCCTAATAGTCCTGGAATATATTGCAAATGTTTCTCTTTTCTTGCTATCTCTTGGCTAGGAGTAGGAGAACCATAGCTAATGAATGTAGGAACCTTTTGTCTGAAATCCTACACAAGAGTGCGCTCTAAAGGAGACGTCTCTCTCCCATTCTTAGAATGTAAATCTCTATGGCTCTTATCGCTGTCTCTTAGCTCTCCTGAGTTTCTGATTTTCTGTCAAATTAAACTTAACACTTTGACAGAATCTTTATTTGACTACATGCAACATGTGCCTTTGTACTTTGAATATTTTGTAAGTAAACCGTTGTGTCTGCCCTTTTTGAGACTCGATTGTGGTTGAATGACGAGGCACTATTGAGGTTTTGTTCACAAGAGAGATGGTCATCTGGGAGCACCAAAGTCTGTTCTGGAACTAACCCACTATCAGTCCTGGGAGACCAGTGCGCCCAGGATTGAAGATGATTGTGTGGGTTTGTGTGCGACAGACGCACTGCCAGTCCCCCCAACACCTTATATCATTTCTGCGTTCTCCCTTGGTGACACATTTTCAACTTTCTCTGCCTCTTATGTCCATGTTTCTATGTCTTTCCATATCTTGGTCTGAACAATAAGTGGTGGTCCCCAAATATGAGTACCGAATGGCCCCATGCACCCATCTGCAAACACCGGCTCAAATTAAGCACTGCCCGCTGCACACTAGCACAAGGTCTCCTTAGGACAACTAGTTGTCTGTGGTATATACCTTGCTGATGGTTTACATCATAACGCCTCATGCTGCATAACATGAAAAGATGTGGCAACTCTTCGGTAATGACAAGTTTTACATGAAGGAGCTCACACTCACAGTGCAAACCTGTACAGTATGTACCACTGGCACAAATTACACATTACCCATCTCCCTGGAACCCACACCTCTTATAAGTGAGACATCACCTTCCCTACACACCTCCTCGGTGTGGGAAAAAGGTAAAGCACATCTTCGGGAGATCATGACAGGCTGAACTCTCTGCTTCCTGTCACTGAAGGATCCCTAGCACCGTCGCACCTCTGCCCCGCCTGTGCCAGACTTTTAGGATAACTCAGATACATTTCTGTTGCACTCAGTGGGAATCATTTACATAGTTTATGTTTATCCTGAGAATCTGTCATTGGTCTAACCCTGTGTGAATCTACACTGGAGACATCTACTCTTGCCCACTGCTCTCCTGGATCAATGGATCATACCTGATCCAACTAGGTTGGTCCTTCTCTCCCTAGGATCAGGACTTCCCCTGCAGGCACCTGCTCCCACCTGCTGACCTGTTTGTTTCTGTCCCTAGGACTCAGTGAAAGGAGTCACCATATTGCACCAGTTCCCATTTTCCTCCACCCTGATGAGGATGTCAGTCGTGGCTCAGGTCATCGGAGGAGATGAGAGATTTGTTTTTATGAAAGGATCTCCTGAGACGGTGGCCGGTTTTTGTAAACCAGGCACAGGTAAGACAGTGCATTCTGGGAAGTGTAGTTTTTTTTGGATCAAATGGGACTCTCTTTATAAATATATATATATTGATGTTTGCACATATGTTTTATAACGCAGTTTCCCATTATGTTAGAAATGGTTTCGTTTGCTTCTTTCACAAATGGAGTTAATCAGCAGTGGGAGAATAAATAGAGTTTCCAGTTCACAGGAAGTTTGTTCCAAAACAACTGGAAGTCACTTTTCTGTCACTACGGCCTACATGTTAAAAAAGTGACCATGATGTAAGGGGTCCTTTTTATGAAATTTGAGCAGCATCACTGTCTGGAATGAACACAGTTGTAATCACATCAATCTCTTGTTTGGTCCCCTGGAAGCAATCATGGTGCTGGCTCAGATGAGAACACCCAGCTCTCTGTACAGATGAAGTACCTGAGAGAGGAAGTTATCAGCTGCATTTTCTAATGAGAGAGAGAGATAGATAGATAGATAGATAGATAGATAGATAGATAGATAGATAGATAGATAGATAGATAGATATGGTTATCTGTTATTTCTTATGTATTTGGATGTATTTGATACTATAATGATGTATTGAATCATGCCAGCTAATAATTTATAAAAATGCTTTTCATCAGTCCTGACAGAAAGCTGCTTTATTAAAGGTTGAAGTCTTGCCTAACAATTAAAAGTGTGACCTAGGAAAACATTTCATTGAAAAAGACAGTGCCATCTGCATTGCTTGAGTGGGTTTGCAGTGTGCGGGCATAGCACCTGTCTGCCAGGGCTTGTGGAACCTCTTGGATAAGTGCCATCCCAAACCCTGTGCCATTGGCAGTTTGTGCATCTTTGGAACCCTAGGAAGTCCCTCTTTTACTTAAGTATGATGAATAATTTCACATCTGTAGAGTGCGATCAGTCACCCCACTTTTGAGCACATTTAATCACTTACGGTATACATATATTGCTTATAGAAAGCAATCATTTGCACTGGGCATTTTTAATTCAGTTTGTCATCAGAGGAAGCCTGAACCTAAGATGGCACCTGCTACGTTTTCTCTTTAACATTCGAACAGCCTGCCCGCAAGATGGATGCCACAAAATCTCGGAATATGAGCATCAAAAGCTGCAGCCTTGTGAGACATTAGAGTGGCCATCTTGGGGTCGCAGGGCAACCAAATATCTAAGACAAAAGCCACCCACAGCCAGCATCATTCCCTATTGCTCCCATTCTCCGTGGTCCATCCTCGCCATCACCTTAAAGTTAGTGGTGACTTCTCCAGGTGAAAACTGTTGGATGACCCTATTTGCCAATTAAAGTTGCGAGGATGAAGCAGATGTGATGCTCGTGATGACATTGCTCAATGAGCTACAACTTTAGCCTTGCATGGGTGCAATCTCTACTGTGCCTCACGCAGCCTGAATTTTGGCCCAGTAAAAGCAGCCCCTAGGAGGTTGCCTCCTTCATATTTAGTATTTTTAATTGGTTTATGGGATCATCATATGGTTTTTCAGTTGGGGAATTCACCATTAAGGTGTAAACTTTAAAGACTCCTTGTTCCAATGCCCAGATCCTCAGTCACAATTTCTAAGGAGACCTACATCTCCATCTCTTACTTGGGGTTGGTCATGTCAAGCCTCCTGATGATGATCCGGTCATTACTTAAGGGTTTGAAACGTTGACTTTAGTGGCAAACTGTGGCATAACAATAGCCCCCATAGCCACCTGCAGTGCAGGGGGCCCTGACCTTCACATGCCCCCCGGCACTATGAACAGGCAGCAGGCCCCTGGTCTTGGAGCTTGGGACTTGGTTTGGAGTGTGGGGAGCCTCTACGTATGTTTTAGGGGGCCCTCAAGTCTTGTTACACCACTGCTTGTGGACCCTATTCTCATTGTTTATGAATTTTCAACGGGCTGTGCTGTACTTGTTTTTAGATGTGCACGTTGATCATTACTGTCACTCATGCGTCTGACCTATAAGAGAGTAACAAATTCCGAGGTGACTTGCAATATTATTACCGTGTACAGCAGAGGGTACTTTATTTCATACAATACATTGTCACACCATCACATTTCCCACAAACTATTTAAAACCCAGCTGTGTAGCTCTTTCATATGACAGAGCGAGCTTGTTTGAAAACATGAAGAATACAAATAAAGCTTATGCTGTAAAATGAAACCCATCAAAAACCTGTCAGATATTTGTTTCAAACAGATATTAGAAACCCAAATAGGCGGTGCACCACCAGACAAGAAAACCATTGGATGCAGTAAGAAGACAATCCAGTACTCCAGAAGTAAAGATTAAATACATCTTCCTTTTAATTCTTTTCAAGTCCAATATTTGGTATTCGCACAGTTCTGTAAATGCGGCATATGGTACAGAAAATAGACAGCCAACGCGTTTCGCCCACCAAAGGGGCTTCTTCAGAGCACAATGGTATCCAGTCGGTCACAATAATCGAAAAGGTCCTTCACTCATTGGGACCGGCGTTTCACTTCCGGTGGACCCGCAATTACTACAACGGTCGCTCTGACAGCATTACTTACTACGAATTTAGCCCGAATTACACACCTGCCAGATTTCGGCATTTTATTTCTTGCTGCATTTGCGATTATTGTGACTAACTGGATACAATTGTGCCCTGAAGAAGCCCCTTTGGTGGACGAAACGCATTGGCTGTCTATTTTCTGTACCATATGCTGCATTTACAGAACTGTGCGAATACCAAATATTGGACTTGAAAAGAATTAAAAGGAAGATTTATTTCATCTTTACTACTGGAGTACTGGACTCTCTTCTTACTGTATCCAATGGTTTGCTTGTCTGGTGGTGCAACGCCTATTTGGGTTTATCTTACTGGGGCTAGTCCAGCCTCTGAGGCTCTCTATGCAGCAGGGGCCTTGGTGGAGTTGCATGCCTGTGCTAGTGCGTTACCTACAAGCGTGCTGCATGTTGTTTATCTGTTTGTTTAGATATTAGAAATAGTTTCATACAAGTCAGGTTTTTTTGTTTAGTTTTTTTAAAGCTAAAGTAGCTCAGAATGTGTAGAAGCATGAAGAAAGATTCTAGTTTTCCTCCATCTAAGTAGTGCAGAAGTACACATGTTCATTCTGCTTGCCACTGTGAGCCAGAAATTAGAGCAGAAAAATAAATGTTACGTGTTTGTTGCTTTAAACAGCTGCTTCAATTATACTCCCTGACCTGCCTTTCACCTTGGCTACTGGCTCTGGCAGCAGGCATTGTGACTTCAGAACTCGACTGTCATACTGTATACTAGTCAAGTTGTCTTTATAGCCAGCACCTCGGTGTGTCACAAGTCACCTACTTTAAAAAGAAATAGTGACTTGTGTTTATACGTGGATTTCAGAATCCCATATGTTATAAAGGCATTATGTTATGGTTATTCAGGGCAATTGTTATACAGAAAGGTGTATTTTATAGTGTGTGTGCTTTTAAATGAAAGAAAAACTACTGTGGATCGAGTGTGCTTTAGTTAATCATATTCTCAATGTGTTACCCATATACTGCCAAATATGGTGTCGAACAAGCTAAGAATATGGGGCTTGATCTACAGTTTGCCGGATGGGTCATAAACGTGAAGGATATCCCATTCACTGTATTACAATTTCCATCGGCTAGAATGGCATCGTAATACGGTGGACGGGATATCCATCACGTTTGTGACCGAGCAACCCCATCCGCCAAACCCAAAACCAGGCTCTTAGTCTTTCCTTCCATAGAAACACCTTGTCTGCAGATGGGATATTCCTTGATAAATTATGAGCACATTTTGAACAGTAAGTGCTGTTCTCAACAATGTAATTTTCAACAATTTGTTTATTTATTGTTCTGCTTCTGTGTTATTATGTTTTTTAATAGTGTGATGTCGTGATATGTTGTAGTGTTTGTTGTACCCCTACTGCAAAATGTCTGCTTGAATTTGCAGACATATTACAGCCACATATTACCACCACCACAAATCAACTTTCATTGTGTGGGAGTTGAAGATGGTTCTGTCAACACTGCCCAATTTAACTTTATGCACATTTTATAACACAGTGCACAACATGTTGCTGTCATCCGGCCACCTATGTGGCTTTATAAAGAAGGAATATCTTCTCACAAGATCTTTTAAATCCTAATAGTCATATTATAACCTTCATATCCATCTGCCCTTTCTCTGCATACGTTACATACTGTTTGCTAATATTGCAGTTTATAATCTAGTCCTTTCCACAAATCTCACACTAACACTTCATCCATTTTTTATTTAGTTCCTGCCAACTTTGCAACACAGCTTGAGCATTTCACCTTGCAAGGGTTCCGAGTCATTGGACTGGCCTTCAAAGAAATTGACACAAAGTGTGACGGTCCATGGAGCTTTCCAAGGTAAGCCATCACCTGTCTGTGGTGCCCTCAGGTCCTGCTTCACCTGCAGAACTCCTGTGTATCCCAGTGCTTTGAAATGATGGTTGGTCTAATCCAGGTGGAACCTATGCCCAGTGGATAGTGATGGCTGGTGCCACAGTTTGATAACAACAAGGAAGAACCCAGTTTTATTTAGAGAAGTAATGTCAAATCGTTTCCACCAAACCCTACACCAACTCAACAAACACACTTTTGGAGAAACACCCAGATTTTATCTGGAAATCTACTTTACTCCCCAAAAGGGGATGATTCACTGCTTCATTCCTGAAGGGAAAAACCTGCAAATTAATTTTACACAAATTATTTCTGGAAATCAAAACGAACATATCCAAAAGAAATGGGTGAGCAAATATAATTGTTTTAAGATGCACTTTTTAAAATTTTGAAACTCTAATGTTTAGTGGGTTTATTTGGTTATTTTTGTGTGAAATGTCCCATCATAATGTAAATCAGTCGACCAGGCATACATGTATGCATGCTATGTGAATCTGTAGAACTCAAGTTAGCCCCAAGTACAACACAGACTTCTCAGTGCAGAGGTGGTTCACAGAAGAGCATAGAACATAAGTGGGTCACACAAGCACATGGAATGTGAGTGTTTTAAACAACTGCAAAGGGCGTGTGAGAGTCACACAAGCGGTAGAGCATGAGTGGGCCACACAAGCACATAGAATGTGAGTTTGCCACATAAGTGCATAGAATGTGAGTGGGTCACATAAGAGCCTAGGGCATGAGTGGGTCACACAAACGCATACAGCATGGATGGGTCACACAAGTCAATAGATCATGAGTGGGTCACACAGGCATATAGAGCGTGGGTGGTTTAGACAAGTGTGAGTAATTCACAAATGCATAGACCATGATTGGGTCAAATAACTACATACAGCTTCAGTGGGCCACACAAACACATACAGCATGACTAGGTGACACATGTGCCTAGAGTGTGAGTGGGTCACACAAGTGCATAGTGCATAGAGCATGAGTCAGTCACACAACCACATACATTCTGAGTGGGTCACATGCAGGCCATAGAGTTTATGAGGTCACACAGGTGCATAGAGCATGAGGGATCCACACATGTGCAAAGAGCATTAGTGGGACTCACAGTCACATAGAACATGAGTGGACCACACAGGCACATAAAGCGGGAATGCGTCAGACAAGTGCATAGTGTGTGAGTGGGAGAAAAGCAAATAGAGCATTATTGGGACATACAATAGCAAAGATCATGAGTGAGTCATACAAACACATAAAGCACAAGTGGGTCACACAAGTGCATAGAGCATGTGTAGGTCCCACAAGTTCATAGAGCATGAGTGGATCAGCATGTGTGAGTCATACAAGCACATAGAGCATGAGTGGGTCACACAAGTAGACAGATTATGTGTGAGTCACACAAACACATAGAGCATGAGTGGACCACACAACTGCATAGAGCATGAGTGGATCAAACAAGTGCCTAGAGCATGTATGGGTCAAACAAGTCAATAGAGCATGAGTGGGCCACACAAGTGCATAGAGCATGAGGGAGTCACACAAGCGCCTAGAGCATGAGAGATTCACAAAAGTGTATTGAGAATGAGTGGGTCACACAAGCGAAAAGAGCATGAGTGGGTCACATAAGAGCATAGAGGCTGAGTGGGCCACACAAGTGCATAAAGCGTGAGTGGGTCATGCAAGCACGTAGAGCACGAGGGCATCACACAAGCACATAGAGCATGAGGGCATCACACAAGCACATAGAGCTAGAGTGGGTCACACAAGAACTTATAGCATGGGGGGGTCACGTACTCAAGTAAAGCAATACCAGGCCCAACATCTTCAAGGATCAGGAGTCTGGGTAGTATACCGTTGTAGTACTACAGCGGGGTTCTTGTTGAGGCCTAGGGTTCAGAGTGGTGGCTAATCATGCTCTGCCCATTATTTTACATGTGTTCCCCCAAACACCTGTGTTTTGGCAGGTTTTTTGCCACTCTAGTGAGGGCTCAGTAGGATCAGAAAGCTAGACGAATACAGGACTAATTCAAGAATGGCCCTAGCCCTGCAGACTCAAATGTTGTCACAAAGCTAGATGAATTGAGAACTTATTCAAGAATGGCCCCAGCCCTGCCGACTCAAACATGGTCACAAAGCTAGATGACTAGAGGACTAATTCAAGAATGGCCCAGCCCTCCAGACTCAAACCTGGTCACAAAGCTAGATGACTAGAGGACTAATTCAAGAATGGACCCAGCCCTGCAGACTCAAACCTGGTCAAAAAGCTGAGATTAAACTAATTCAAGAATGGCCCTAGCCCTGCAGACTCAAACATGGTCACAAAGCTAGATGACTAGAGGACTAATTCAATAATGGCCCCAGCCCTGCAGACTCAAACCTGGTCACAAAGCTGAGATGAAACTAATTCAATTATGGCCCTAGCCCTGCTGCCTTGAATGTGGTTACAAAGCTAGATGAATAGAGAACATATTCAAGAATGGCCCTAGCCCTGCAGACTCAAACATGGCCACAAAGCTAGATGACTAGAGGACTAATTCAAGAATGGCCCCAGCCCTCCAGACTCAAACCTGGTCACAAAGCTAGATGACTAGAGGACTAATTCAAAAATGGCCCCAGCACTGCAGACTCAAACCTGGTCACAAAGCCAGATGAAACTAATTCAAGAATGGCACTAGCTCTGCAGACTCAAACCTGGTCACAAAGCTAGATGAATAGACGACGAATTCAAGAATGTCCCTAGAATAGCAGAATCAAACGTGGTCACAATGAGGAATGGCCCTAGCCCTGCAGACTCAAACCTGGCCACACAGCTAGATAAAACTAATTCAAGAATGGCCATAGCCCTGCAGACTCAATCCTGGTCACAAAGCTAGATGAAACTAATTCAAGAATGGCCATAGCCCTGCAGACTCAAACATGGTCACAAAGCTAGATGACTAGAGGACTAATTCAAGAATGACCCCAGCCCTGCAGACTCAAACATTGTCACAAAGCTAGATGAAACTAATTCAAGAATGGCCATAGACCTGCAGACTCAAACCTGGTCACAAAGCTAGATGAAACTAATTCAAGAATGGCCATAGCCCTGCAGACTCAAACCTGGTCACAAAGCTAGATGAAACTAATTCAAGAATGGCTATAGCCCTGCAGACTCAAACCTGGTCACAAAGCTAGATGAAACTAATTCAAGAATGGCCATAGCCCTGCAGACTCAAACGTGGTCACAAAGCTAGATGACTAGAGGACTAATTCAAGAATGGCCATAGCCCTGCAGACTCAAACCTGGTCACAAAGCTAGAGAAAACTAATTCAAGAATGGTCCTAGCCCTGCAGACTCAAACGTGGTCACAAAGCTAGATGAATAGAGAACTAATACAAGAATGGCCATAGCCCTGCAAACTCAAACGTGGTCACAAAGCTAGATGACTAGAGGACTAATTCAAGAATGGCCATAGCCCTGCAGACTCAAACCTGGTCACAAAGCTAGATACAACTAATTCAAGAATGGTCCTAGCCCTGCAGACTCAAACATGGTCACAAAGATAGATGAAACTAATTCAAGAATGGTCCTAGCCCTGCAGACTCAAACGTGGTCACAAAGCTAGATGAAACTAATTCAATAATGGCCATAGTCCTGTAGACTCAAATCTGGTCACAAAGCTAGATGAATAGACGACTAATCCAAAAATGGCCTGAGCCCTGCAGACTCAAACCTGGTCATAAAGCTAAATGAATAGAGAACTAATTCAAGAATGACCCCAGCCCTGCAGACTCACACCTGGTTCACCCGAGTTACTGCAATCCAAGCCCCACATTGCTCCCAATCATAATTCCCGGCACCTGTGACACACCCACACACATCAGTGTGTTTTTTTTGGCTACTTCTGTTAGCTACCAAGGTCATTTACTGAACCATCTGCATGAAAATTCAACAGAATAAGTAAACAAAGAATACTAGCACGTAAACATCCCTATAACTAGAACTCAATATGCACAAAACATATAGAAAATGCAGCCATGCTCATTAAAAGCTGAGCCGACTTTCTAAGAGAACTAATGCACATTTTGTTTCACTGAAAGACGCACAGGGTACAATTTTATAAGGTATCTTTTTAGTGCAAAAAAAATCAGGCTCCAGGATCATCACTGAAATTAACTATTTCAAGACAATCCTCAGTTCACCCCAATCAGGATTCAAGTAGGGGTGATGGTTGGTGGCTGAGCTCAAGAGCAAATGTGCAAATGTGCCTGGTGACATAATGAACAAAGCTCCGATTAGATGCTTTTTACAATTTACTAAACCAGTTTTATGAATGAACAACTTGTTTGGTGCTCCTAAAATGGATTTAGAGATTGACACAAAGTGGCTAATTGGAAGGGGCATGTTGTAGGCACCCAGAGGAAATTGAAGCATTAGTTGAGGGGGGAGAGCATCTACTTCAAATACCTATCACAGTCCTTGTCAGAGTGAACCTGATACATCAGTAAATAAACCTGTGCTTAACCCTGGGTAGCTTAGCACAAAGCAGTCAGGCTTAACCTAAAGGTAATGTGTAAAGTATTTATGTAGCACACAAACAGTAATAAAGTGACACGCCCTTACCCCCCAAAAAATCCACACCAATTTCGAAAAATAGAGCAAGTGTTTATAAATAAAATAAGAGTGGCTTTCCTGCGACCTGTTTTAAATGGCTACTTTAGTGGATGGCACAATGAGTGATACAGGCCCATGAGTGACATTTACGTTATAGGCCCTGTGTACATGTAGTACAACATACTAGGGATCACAAGTAAATGAAATGCGCACAGTGGGTGTTAGTCAATTCTACCATGTTTGAAAGGTAGGGCAGAAGCGCTTTGCCTTTGGTTCGCAGGAGTAAAGTGTGCAGAGTCCCATAGCCAACTACACAAGTTCAGTTAAAGAAGGCAAACATTGAGGGGGGTGGCATTCAATTTACTGTAACAACAGTAGTGTTGGCATTGCAAGGCAGCACCATTGCCTTCACATCTCCTGGCATAGCTAAAGTTAAAACATCTCCACTTGGCAGAGATTCTTTATAACAGAGCTTCCCCCTGGCACTGACTCAAAATGAGTTAACTTCCTGGCACAGCGTGTGCATTGTCAACCCTGAACCTAGAGCTTTAATTGTGTTGGCAAGCGCTCTCTTTTTTTGGCAGAGCCTCAACCACAGAGTTGCTCTTCTAGCACTGAGCATAAGCACGTACCATGGCAGTCTGCCATCATGGCTGTGTGACCCACCTCTTTATCATTACAGAATGGGACATCATCCTCGATGGTCAGGCCCAAATATTTATAATCTCCTCTGTGGCACAACACCTGACAATGCCACTTGAGCTCCTGGCACACCATCACTGTAGTTACCAAAAATTCCCCCTGACAGAGCATCAGTGTTGGCATTGCTTGACTTGCAAAATAAGGCATTAGCTATGATATGACTTGGGCACATTGTATGGATGTTTTGTGCTCATTGTTTGTGAACACTTTTTGATTAGGTGATATTGGATTTGGATTTCTAATGTGAGGTTCATTGGGAGTCCATTTTATGGGGAGTTTAAACTGAATGCTTAGGTACACCGCAGTGACTTTGTTATCATTACAGCTGGGTATTCTATTCCTGCTGCAGACTGGGGCATCGTACTCCATAGCACAACCCTAATATGATATGATTACATGTTGATTCTACAGGCACCATTGTGGGCACAGCACAGTTATGGAAGTCAGTTATTGCATGTTTCAGTCAATCATTGTTTATAAACAGCTATCGAGTAGCAATCCCTGCCTATTTCACCTCTTTATTTGGGCATGTGTACTTCAAAAATGTGAAAATGGCTCTAGTGGGAATCTCAAACCCCACAACAATTGTGACTCTAAGTAGCAAACATGTGAATACAAAGGGACTGGGTGAGTGTACCAGTTAATACAACAAGTGAGAACTGCTCTGGTTTGAGCGTATTGGAACCAGAAAGCAATGGGACTGTGACTGACAACTTTAACGCAAGGGTGAGACGCATTCGCTGTTCCTACTCTAGCGTCACACTCTTCCGATGATAGAGACTCTTAGATTAGAACAGTGCTCCAAAGTGACCAAAGTGCAATCAATAAATGCATATTACTAACACTACATTTACTACTGCTGCTGCTATTACTAACAATATTAAAAATATGCTATCAGTACCAAGGGGGTCATTATGAACATGGCGGTGTTTACTGCCGTGTTCATGCTGGCAGTAATTTCACTGACCGCCAGCCCCCCTGGGACTCCGACGGCCGCAAAATGAGCATTCTGCTTGGCCGGCACGCCTGCCGGCACTGCAGAATGCATGGCCGGGACATTGCCAGTGGCTCCACATGGAGCCTCCGCCAATGCCTCTGTGCAGCGGGTGCAGCTGCACCCATCGTGCAGATCACTGCCCGTAAATCGGGCAGTGACCTGCGCGAAGGGGCACTGCACAGGTGCCCCTGCTCTGCCCATGCCAAGTGCATGGGCAGTGCAGGGGCCCCCAGGGGGGGCCCGGAGCACCCCTTCCACTAGCCTTTCTCTGGCAGTGGGGACCCACCAGGGAAAGGCTGGTGGCAGAAGGAATCATTATCCGAGGGGCAGCAGCGCCGCCCTGTCGGATAATGATTCCCTACACCGGCAGGGTGTCTGTCGGCGGCAGCCTGGCAGTGGAGGAGGACCGCCTTTGGCGGCCCTCCCTGTGTTGATTATATGGCGGTTCAAACTGCCATGCCGGTGGCGGTCTTTTCTGCCGTCGCCGGCATGGCGGTCTGAACCGCCATGAACATAATGAGGGCCCAAATCCACTAATTATACTAATATTATCAGTATCAGTATTACTAATACAAATGCTGTACTACTATTAAGAATGTAACAACTACCACTGCTACTACTACTAATCAATATATACCATCAATACCAAATGTACTACTACTACTTTTACTAATTATAGTATCAGTAACAATAGTAATGCAAATGCAGTTACTACTACTACCAAATATTATAACTGTACAATCAACACTAATTCTACTAGTAGTAATTAATATCTACTACTATTACAACTACTACTACTTCTACTACTAATAATAATAATACAAATGCTTTGCTGCTCCTACTACTAATAAAGTAAACAAATAGTACGACCACTGCTACTACTACTAACAATACTAATAACTGTACAATCAACACTAGTTCTACCACTAGTACTAAATATCTACTACTATTACCACTACTACTACTTCTACTACTACTAATGATAATAATACAAAAGCTGTTGCTGCTACTACTACTACTACTAAAATAAACAAATACTATGTCCACTGCTACTACTACTAACAATATTAATAACTGTACAATCAACACTAATTCTACTACTATTACTAAATGTCTACTACTATCACTACTACTACTACTTCTGCTACTACTAATAATAATAATACAAATGTTGTTGCTGCTACTACTACTAGTAAAATAAACACATACTACGACCACTGCTACTACTACTAACAATATTAATAACTGTATAATTAACAATAATTCTACTACTAGTACTAAATATCTACTATTAGTACTACTAATACTTCTACAACTGCTACTAATAATAATACAAATGCTGTTGCTGCTACTACTGCTAATAAAATAAACAAATACTATGACCACTGCTACTACTACTAACAATACTAATTGTACAATCAACACTAATTCTACTACTAGTACTAGTACTAATATCTACTACTATTACTACTACGTCTACACTACTACTAACATTATTACTGATAATAACACTTCTAGTACTACTTCTAGTATTATTAATTGCCGCATAATATTTCTGATACTGCTACTACCATCACTTTACTACTACTACTAATACAAATGTTGCTGCCACTACTACTTCTAACAATAATAAAAAGTACTAGCGGTACCAAATCTATTACTACTACTTCAAATACTATTATAATTATTATCAGTAATACTAAAAGTAATACAAATGCTGCTACTTCTACTGCTAGTACTACTACTACTAATGGTAACATAATAATAGTAATGTAAATACTGCTGCTACTACAACTGTTACTAACAATAATGAAAAATATACTATTAATACCAAATCTTGTACTACACCCACAAGGTGTTACTACTACTATTAGTGAGTTTTCTACTACTACTAATAATAATAACAACACAAATAATAAAAACAAAATGCAACAAATATGAATACTACAATAATAATTGTACAAAGAATACTAATACTACTATAATAATTATTATAATAATCCTACACATATTGCTACAAATAATAATGCAATGAATATTACTATTGTTAATAATAATACAACAAATACTAATAACATTATAACATCACAACTTATAATTGCAATTGTAATTGTAATATTAATGTCTTCAGGGTAAATTGGTTTTACTGCAGCCCAAGTGACAAATGACAGGGCATTACGAGTGGGGTGAGTAACATGTGGTAACTAAAAAATCCCCCCACCAATAACATAACATAAACCATAACATTACTGAAAAATTACCTCACCCATATCATAACATATCAACAGCCCACCCTACCCCACCTCATGCATGTACCTGTACCAGAATATATGCTTTGCTGCAAAGGTAGCTGTGGTGCTGTTAAGATCTTCAGCTCAATGGGAGATAAAACCAGATTCAAGATTGTGTACATCTGGTGTGGGTAACAATTGACATCACATGTTTATATTACATGTGTTTACACTTTGGTTTAGAGAGGTAGGAGGCCAGATTAAAAAATCCTTGCATGTGAAACCCCTAACACTGCTCCCATCGGCTTCCTCCTTCACCTGTAATAAATTGCAAACTTCTTTGGGTTTGTGGTAATATATACTGCCCTAGACTTCTAAAAAATACTTCTACTGGCCAATATTTACTCACATACATTTTCCACTTTCTCTTTGTCTCTTGAACTTGTTATCAATACTTGCAGAAACCCCAGCCCAATGTCCCCGCCAAACGAATATTGGGGTGTTTCCCATATGTTTCTACCTTTGTAATACAGCTTTACCAACCTTGTTGAAACCAAATTTGCAATGGCTTCCTGGGTTGGAATGGCTAGGTAAATAGTTTGTGAATACATCCAATCCCCGGGTTTTAGGGTTTTCCTTGTCTTTTGCAAGACACACTCTTGAAGACTCCCTTCTTCTGCCCGTAAATATGAATAAGTGATGGCAGCAACACTCCAGACTCACACATTTTCCACCATCATAAATGCACTTTACAATTCTAAACATGCACTCATCCTAATTCTGTAAATCGGGACCTGTGATGCTGAATCACAAATGCTTCTTACTGTTCACAAGTACAGAGTGTCTAGAAAATGATACATATCTAAAGTTTTCAAGTTTAGCAATAATACAGGGGGAACATTCACCTTGTAGGGCGGCGGCTGGAGGGGATAACCTAAACTGCATTAGAAACACCATAAACGCTTCCCTCTGAGCTGCAGTTAAAGCTCTCACCTGGGAGTTGCACAAATTAGAGATTCACCTGGAACTAATGCACATGTTGGCACAAGGTATGCTCATGATTGACAGGAAACTAACTCCGTTAATTAAAAAATAAGAAAATTGGGTGAACAGATGGAATGAAGGAAGCACAGCAGCCAGACTTGCAAATGACGCAGTAATAGATAAACTAACTAATTTGCCTGATGTACTAGCCACACTCATTAGTTGCTGTAAAATCACCCAAGAAATGAGCAGGAAATAGTGCTTCCAGATGGTCCACCAGAAGTTAGGGGAATCAACAGTCACAGAAACAATAGAAAATGGTAGAACTGTCACTTTAAAAGACACCAGTGAAGAGGGAATGAGTATGGCATTAAGCATCTCGCCTCAAACTAAAGATCAATTAAGGTCGACGATTCTCCTAGAAGAGGTCGTCACACAAGATTGTATAATTGGGCTGTTGACAGAAGCCTCCAACTCTTTGCCTGATGGGCAGGTAATGAGAAGCCAGAACAAAATACTAGAGAAATCACTCAAAATATCAAAAGAAAGAACAGACTGCGTTGTAACAGACAAAATGTAAGTGCCAGGACGTACTAGTCCAACAAACAGGGGCTCCATGTTCCGAGTGATAACTCAGGGTGGTTTGAGAGCTACCCAATTTTCCATCTGAAAACTTCCCTGCATTCTGTATCCGGTCCTCTCCCTCAATTGATTGCTGTGGCTGAAGCATTAGTAGGGCAGGCGGCTCAGATGGCACAAAATCCCGAGAAGATAGCAATGAGGAAAGCAGACATGACATCCAGCTACCATTGTCTTCAGCACATAATCCCTAGACAACTAAGTATGCTCAGGCAGGACACCCCAGTGCTAAAGGCCGCAGGAGGCAAATTGAGTGTCTCTCACTAATGAGGATGTCACCAGTACTACAGTTGGGAGGTGTGGAGGCATCTGTACAGGCAGCTATCAGCTCGGGTGCACATCAGTGAAGTACCCACAAAAATAGTGCAGCACTGCCTGCCCAGAGAAGGTGCAGCGGTGATGTGCTACCGGTGATGTTTCACAATGAAGGAAAGAACATGAATTCCACTATTACCCAATTTAGCATAGGGTATAAGGAGCTGGCCCTTGTAGAATAAAGAGTCGCACAGTCAAAGGATCTTCCGGGAGCGGAGGACTTCCGTGTGCAGGGGTACTGTGGCTAGTGCTTGTTGAGCAAAGTGGAGAGGTCTGGTGGGGGAGTAGAAGGCAATGCGCTGGTTGAGGTAGGTGGGTCCTAGGACATGTAGGACCTTGTCAGCGTGGACCATGAGCTTGAAGTTAATTTTTTTCTCAATAAGAAGCCAGTGGAGGTCTCTTTAGTGATTGGAGATATGTTTGCTGCGGAGAATGCCCAGGATGAATCTGGCAGAGGTGTTTTAGATGTGCTGTAGCTTCTTCAGGTTCTTCTGGGTGGTACTGGCTTAGAAGGCGTTGCCATAGTCGAGTCTGCTGGTAATCAGGGCATGGGTTATGGTTTTGCAGCAGTGCTTTGGGATCCATTTGTAGATCTTCTGGAGAAGTAGGAGTGAGTTGAAGCAAGAGGATGCAACTGAGTTGACGTGGCAGGACAGTCAAAATCGGGGCACACAGGAGGTGATTCCTGTCAGGTCTTCACCGACTTGTCATATCATGGTCAACAGGAACATGGAATCTTGCAGGAGGTAATCCTCCCCAGGGAGTTTAAGTTGGTGGATTACAGGCAAGACTGGGACCCAGGGCATGATTTACATGCAAGATCAAGGCCCTCAGTTAATTGGCGACCAGATCCTACAGACAACATGGAACACCTGTGCACACATGGACTTGATCCTACACAGGCACACTATGGAAAATTAAGCCCACAAGGTAGCCTTGACAACACATATCCCCTGAGGAAAATCGAAATGCATGCTTTAATTCTTATCCTGCTATATGCAACACGGGGCCCTTTGGATATCGTGAACAGGTCCAACATCCATTTTCTGTTGCATAACATTCCATCGCTTTCTGATCTTACCTCAGAGCATCTGATTTCAGTAAATTTTAATGTGTACACCTGGATTAGCCTCAGAGAATCTACATTGACAACATGGTCTGACCAGAGTATTGTTAAACGGATTCTTGAAAATTGTGATCTATTGAAAAACTGGGGCATATCAATCAGTAAACCCGCAGAAGAAAAATACCCTTGGTCTTATCAATGGACAAACAATTATCCACCCAGATAAATCTGACCAGCACCTTCAGAAGAAACACCTGTGATAAGCCCTCTGATGGTGGACAAAAGAATTAAGGGTGGCTCACAATGTGCAAATGTGCTAATAGAACATAGTGACCGGGGTCAGTGGAATTTGGATTGGATTCCAGCAGCCTTGACTAGCAAGTTCAGTCACAGGCTCAGCCACACATAAATGAAGGCTCACTGTATTTACTTTCGTAGATTTAGGGCATCCGTGTCGCCGGTAAACTAAGTGGTTGACCGCATGTATTACTCGTGCAGTCGGGATTATAAATAGAAAGCCCACTATTTTATTTTCGTAGATTTAGGGCATCTGTGTCGCCGGGAAGCTAAGTGGTTGACCGCACGGTATTTATTTTCGTAGATTTAGGGCATCCGTGTCGCCGGGTTGACCGCACGTTTACCGTGAGCCTTCAGCCTTCATTTATGTGCAACTGAGTCTGTGACTGAACTACACTTACATAATATGGCACAGTCTTTACATTCTGTGAGCCCTCAGCCTCATTTTTGCACAGCTGTGTTTGTGACTAAACCACAGCTACAGAACATTGCATTACCTTGATTGACATCCTTAGACCAAGATTACTGATCATGAAGACGCCCTTGACCTAGAAGATCCTTATCCCTAACCAGATTCCCTAGGTGCTACCGACCAGATATTATCCCCAGTCCTGATGATGAACCACCATTGATTTATGTCAACATATAGAGTTGAAACGTCAACATGACTTTGAATGTGGATTAAAACTATCAAGAAATTCTATGTGACTTCAGGGCTTCCTGGATTGACGGAGCCATCTGAAGTCCATATTGTTCTTAAACCACCTTCTGTATATATTGTATATATCACCTTCACTTCTTTTCACAATATTCACTTTCACTGTGCTTTTCGATTTAGGAGCACCTACCAACATAAGTATAATCTTCTTTTGTGATGAAAATGTAAAAAGAAACAAAAAGCAATAAAACTTTATTTATGCTACATTTATTGTAGTTTGGATATTTATAATCATTTAATCAATATATCACCGTAGAAGTCTAGGAGTACTTCCCCCTTGCTTTGACCATATTTTCACTTTCATTTATTACCCTGGTCAATAGGGTTAGAGGGTATTGCCTCATTGCCTAAAACTAGCAAGAGAAGACAGCATCTTTTGCCATGAAGGATCATATTTTAAAACTATAAGAAGCATTATCAAGCTATTAAGCTGGAACGTGGTGGGCATGTCTTCCCTCATTGCAAGTCCTACCGCCAGGGAGTTTCTAAACAACTCTGATATACTGTGCCTTCAGGAAACCTAGTTGATGGAGCCTCTATCCATTTCTGCCTATTAATAAGTCAGAATTCCGCACAAAAGAAAATTGTGTTTGGCAAACACATAGGAGGCCTTACAACATACTTAGAATTAGATCTACTTATTAAGGTAGAGGTCTGGGACAAATCATTTTGGGACGTTGGCATGGTGAGCATATATGGCCTGGTATTCAACGATAAAATATACTCAGTTTCAGTTATAAATCTGTATCTTAGCCCCTGCTGGGAGAAAAAACAGGCAAATATTAAACATGTCTCTGATAAAGGAATTCCTGTATGGGCACCCAAATCATTCGTGTGTGTTAGCAGAAGACTTTAATCTTCGCAATCAGGGTCAAGCTGCTGGGCACTGAGGAGACCCTGCAAGATCTGGCTCAGAAAAATCTCTTAACGACTTTGGCTTGAGAGCGACCAACCAAACCGAATTATTAATTGGCACACCTATGCCAACTTTGAAAAACATCTCTACACTAGATTACATTCTTATAAATATAGCCTTCTGGGCTAGCTGTCCAAGTCTTCAGATCATTCACAGAACCAAAGGCGATCACAATCCTGTGGTAGTTGAGTTCAGTCTCAGAGCAACGAGGCATCCGACGTATACAGCTAGAAGAAAGCTGTTATCTACTAAAATGGATTAAATGGCGTACTGCCTGCTCCGCCAAGTATCCGCAATAGAAATTGGCTCAATGTTCTCTAACATCTGAAAAGCGGATAAGTTGGGTGGTATACTAGAGGGGCACTATGGTTTTTATGCTTCACGCTGCGCTCACCGGGACCATTCAGCAAAATAAATTAAGGGTTAAAAGAAAAAAGAATTGGAGCCCACGCATTTCCTGCATCCTGGGAGCAGCAACGTACCATAAAGGCATACCGGAAGACTGAATTACTACTCAGGAAAAAGATAACAACTTCACAGAAGCAATTATGAAGCAGGTAAGGAAAGAACATTGGAAAGTAACCTGGAAACTAAAATCAAGGGATATAGAGGAATACTGGAAATGCATATATGCGTTGCTAACACCAAGTAAAAGCAGATAATTTTTGGGTTACATTAACACCCTGATTCATTCATCTACTAGTAAGGATAGTGTGGTCTTGGTCTGCGATTAGGAGAGCCAAGTGGTAAAGCTATAAGTGGATACCGAGAACGGTAATGCTCAAGCATATTAATGTTGCAACATGCACTAGATGGCTTTGACAATTGTCCCCTAAATGTTCCAGCACCGTACAAAACATCCTTATGAGCATCCAGCATGATGGGGCACCTGGGCCAAATGCTCTTCTAGGAAGAATTACCAAGGAAGACAGTAGCTTCTGGGTTGGGCCCATGACAACTCTTTTCAGTGATGCCTATAATTGTCTGTGGTACCGGTGGCTTGGAAGGGGTCGATTCTGCATCTAAGCCACAAAAGAATTGACGTTACTTGACTGGAAAACTATAGACTAATAGCGCTACTGGATGTTGATGGCAAGGCATTTGCAAAAGTTCATTTACAAGAGCTTGAAATCTGGATAGCGGAAAATAACATCACACCTATGTTTCAGACCGGGATCAGATCCAACTCTTCCACTTTAGACAATATACTTGCTCTTTCATATTTTGGTGCAAAGTCACAGAAATGTTCCTCCCCTCCACTTTATTGCTGCTTTATACATTATAATGCAGCTTTTGATGAAGTCAAACATAAAATCTTCTGGAAAAAACTGGCAGACTGGGGGTACACCCAAAAAAGTGCTGGCGGCCATAACTGCCTTATACACGGGCACATGAGTGAGAATCAAGATATCTCAAATGCACTCAACAGAGAACATATATACCAATAGATGGTCTAAAACAAGGCTGTGTTATTGCCCCCATTCTTTTTAATCTTCATCCCACTGACTTGGGCGCGGAGCTGCTTAAGGGGAATACACCCCCCACCAAACTGGGCCAAACAACTCTCCCTATAATGCTGTGTGGTGATGATCTGGTCCTGCTCGCCCAGCCGTGGTTAGGGTTGAAAAGGGGTCTGGATATACTTCACTGGTATAACTTAAAGAAAGCTTTGCAGGCAAATGGGGCTAAAATTAAGGTCCTGATATTGGTCACCAACCAAAAAAAATCTGGTGGAATGGAACATCGGCCCGTTAAAGATAGAGATGGCAACTAAATATAATTACTTGGAGTCTGGATATAAGATACTGACAAAACCACATATCGGGCAGCATCACTGGTAGAGAAAGCAGAGAGAATTACCTATGCCCGGTCCAAACTCCACCATAGGATTGAATCTTCCACTTCAGAGGTGATTAGGAGAGTCATTAAGGCTAAACTATTACCAACAATTACCTACCCCCATCTTACATACCCTGGCAGGCTCACCATGCTACTTGAGAATTGCCATCTAAAAGCCTATAAGAAAATATTTTGTATCCCATGATCTACAAGGCACACGGCGAATCCCATGGAATTTGACATGTTGAAGATGGAGATAGAATGTAAAAAGGATGAATTCCACCATCGAGTGTGCAGGGCTAACACAGGTAGACTGATGGGACTCTGGAAGTAATTTTCACAAACAATTCAAGCAATTGGGCCAGGTATTTACAGAGTCCTGAGGAATCCTTCCACCTGGTTCCAACTTACATGCAAGAGCATGGGTGCGGGCCTCAAGGGACCGCAACATCACTTGTATCAGGAATATTAGAGGCGCAGATGCTCTGGTGGAGTTACAGGTGTACACCCGCTGCCAACCATATCCAAAGGCGGCACTGGGTGCCTGTGCGTTCCGAAGCATACTGCAGGCGGTTTGTAATGATTGTACCTATCTGGATCACGTGTTTGAATTTTGCTCTTTTATTTCCTTTTTAACATTTTGTGTTAGCATACTGTAATTTGACAGCTCTTGACAGTAGTGTATTTTATCTGTATTTTATACATTTCTAGTAGATAATTTGGAATGATGGTGTACATTTTACTTTTGTTTTACATGTGGGTAGAAGATGATTCGTAATGATGGTATGCACCTTGATTGTGCACTTTATAAACACTCCCTCCACTCTTATCTTTGTTTTACACTGTGTATGATGGATTTGCAATGATTTAAAGTAATAATGCAATAAAGTTATGATGATGATTGTGGTAAAAAAAGGTTTAGCAATTTAGTCACCGTTCCATTTCTTTTCTGCAATACAAACAAATAAATGCATAAATACATCATACACATATGTGACAACATTATTAAATACATGCATTGGTATAGGCATCAATGTTGCCATTATAATGTTTGCCAGTGTTCTGGAGACCACAGGTCCCATTGTGTCCAGAACCATGAGTCACAGCAAAGCTCTCCGTCCCTGGAGTAATCTCTCTTTGGGCTTCATTCACTTCATTGGTTCGTGGGCTTGCCTTTTAAAATCCGCTGGCTTTCATTTGTGAAAGGCATATATACGTCATGCCTTTTCTGGTGTTTAGCCCACCTACACAGCACCGGTACACTACTGAAAACATGCGAGGATCGATGGTTTTAGTATGGTTTATGGACTACTTCATCTGTTTATTAACAACGCAGCACGATCGTGCTGGTGTTTACATAGCGCTATTGCGCCCGTTTTTTCCATTTTCAATTTCAGCACGGTTGCACTGCATTTTACATAGTGCGATCTCGTTGCATTTTTTTTTCTTTTAATTTTTGTGGCAAGAAAAGTCCGGTTAGTAATTTACAACGCCAATAGCTGTAACTCGAGAAAATGCGAGACCCGTTGCTTTGAAAATGCTTGTTATTCTTCTGTGCAGGGAAGAAGTTGAATCAGATCTTGAATATCTGGGTTTCCTAATTTTCGAAAATCGTCTGAAAAAGGAGACCAAAGCGGTTCTGCGGGAGCTCAGAGACGCCAACATCAGGACAGTGATGATAACAGGTAGCTGATCTGTAAAGTTTTGCTCATACATGCTCTAATGTTGTTATGAATACCTGCACTCTTAGGGAGTCATTTAATGTTTAATAGTATGAAATGCTATTTGAATGTTGTAAAAATTGTCATTTTATTCCATGCTTCCCCATTTTCTTTCATCTGATTTTGCTAGCTTTAGGACTACGTATAATATATCACTTTGGCTTTTCGAGTAGTCCCCCCTAAGTCCTAGTTGTGCATAGCATAACATAGCATAGCATAACATAGCTTAACATAGCATAGCATAACATAGCATTACATAGCATAGCATAACATAACATTACATAGCATAGCATAACATAACATAACATAGCTTAACATAACAACATAGTATATTGCCTGTGCTGTTACAAACTGTGATATTTACTTACCTATTTGTCTAATTTAGTTCTCTGAGAGCCTTGAGACAGTGAGGAAAATGCACCAATGACATGGAAATCAAATGTAATAAAGGGGATGCAAAGTGTACTTATATTACTGCCATAGGTGAAAAGAATATATGCAATCCTATGCAATATTTGGAATTGTATGCAATTATTGAAGTTACCTTTAACAATTATTCTATTAGACAGATTTTTGTAAAATGAAGTACTGTCCTTTTTTACACTTTCTGAACAGAGCCATAACTACTAAGACATGGCACTGCTGATCTCTTCCCCAGTGCTAGTGCACAAACTGGCTGTCAAGCGCCGTGATCACATCTTTGTACCACAGTGCCTTGGGGTTTGTGAGATGTCTAGTACTGAAAGTGTACCCTTCCATTACAAAATAGTATGCTTAGACATAACTCAAAAAATGTCCCACATTGCATGTTTGCAGCATACATGCAATGTTGGAAATATTTGGAAAAATGAAAACATTTCTCTTTGTTAGCTCCTGACGGAGGAGCGTTTGTTTGGTGTAAGGCCCTATCTACCATTGTTTCTAGATAGGGTATTGCGTCAGAAATCATGGTTGGTAGCCCCCATGGTATACCCCTTTGAGGCACTCTCTGGTTCCAGTCCCCACCAGTTCTCGGCCTGGACAGAGAGACGAGGGTGTATGTAAAAAGAGGAGTGACCAAAAACTGGACAATGAATAGTACAAGGCTGGCACCTGACTAAATACATTTCTGGGCCCTAAAAACTAAGTTGGTGATGGAAGAAAGACAACTCCTTCTGGCACTCAGGGACCATGAATTGCTTTCCGAGGGTCAGGTGGCTGTCCTTTTTCATGTGTAAAGGTAGAATATAGCATAAAGACACATGACTCTGAAACGAACCCACTGACCACAGAGGTTTAGACCTTACAAGAGTTCTATCTGATGCCTAGAAGATGCCGTGGGGCCTGAGGGCTACAGGGGTGACCAAGAAGTTTTTACCAGCAGTTGAAGAAGAGTGAGACTTAGTCATTTTCCCATCTCCAGATGATGAGGACAAGTTGGTGTGGCTTGCCTACAGAGGTCGCACCGAAAACAAGCAAGAAAATCAGGTATGTCCCGCTCTTGCTCGGAGCTTTTTGTCAGAGTAAAAATGTATTCAGCAGACCTTCGCGATAAAATTATTGGTCCTTTTAAAACTTTGGCTACCTACAGCTTCATCCTTTACCCAATGGAGGATTTTGAGAACCCAAACAGTGGAAAATGAGAAGATAAGATTTTGGACCTGGATGGGGCGGCAAATCTATCCCAGCATTGATGCACTCTGGGATGCTGTGAATTCCAGCTTTGTTCAACTAGGAACTTTTGGTGCCAAAACCAACAACTTGTAATGGAGATCAACAAAAACAGAACAAAGCTTCATGAGACCCCTGCAGGATTTAGCCTTACCTGTGAGGAGGTTCGAGAGAGTTCCTACAGTACCTAGAAAACGTAAGGGAGATCAAACCTATCTTGTTTAATCTTATGATGAACATAAAGAGCATGAACACAGGATGGACAGTCTCTTGTGTGAGATTTTGAGCTTTTCAGACATTCACCTCAATGTGTGACCATTAGATTCAGTTTTTAGTGCTTTCTGTTTTATATTCTTCTTGGTTGCAGTGGTTTCTTGAATGACTTTCCTCATATTAAATCCTTTGAAATTGAGAACCTTGGTCTGCTATCTTTCTGGAATGAATTCTACAATGGCCACTTCTGGCTAGTTTCCTTGCTTGACGTTTGATTGAAGAGGAGACTTTTTACCTTAGACAGTACACAGATTTGTATTTTTATTTACATTATTTTGATTCCTACGTTGCTATTTTTATTGATTTACTGTTTGCTTAATCAGGTCTGAGGAATACATTTTTGGGATTATGGATTTAGCTTATTAATCTTTTTATGAAGAGCGCTCTATTAACCATTCCTTATTGAAGTAGGTGTTACATTTTAATTTTAAAAAATAAATAAATTGAGGTTAAATGATCAAATAAAGTCATTTTCATGATGTGTAAGCAGAACCAGGACGTTGCTCGTGCCTGGTGTACTGTTCATTACAGATTTGTTCTCCCTAGCTTGGTAAGTGATGTGGTTCAGCAGACCTGGATGCGACTGTCCCAGAGAATTCTAATGGGTACCTCGATACACATTCAATATTGCACCCAAAAATTACCTGGTGGTATAACATTTGCGTTCCGCATCAAACTTTGGCAGGTAAAATCATCTGGAATTTAAATGGTGAAAGATGCCCGGTAATTACCATGATGTGCAGATTTTGGTGTGATAAATAAATGGCAAATTTTGTGATAAAATCCAAAACCTGTTTGTAAAATATGACAATATCTAATGTAAGTTTAGAGAGATAGACAGCTACCTAGGCGTTTTCTCCATTTAGCTCCTCTTAAAATGGAGCGAACTGTGAGTTCTCTGGTGAAGCTGTCAGCACAATTCTACTTTCAACTAAGCATTGGCTAAATTCCCATCTCACAACATTTGGTTGCTCACAGAAGCATTCTAAGGTTAGCCAATAAAGAATGTTTGTTCTTGTGTGTGGATTCATGCCTGTGGTTAATCCTCTGCTAGAGTCCAGAACATTGCTGCAAAGAATGTCTCCAGACACTATGTAATGAGAAGAAACAAGTTAACTCTATGAACACAATCACTTTTCTCTAGGGGACAACCTTCAAACAGCAGTTACTGTTGCCAAGGATTCTCGGCTGGTATCTGGGAAAGTGGTTGTAGTGGAAGCGGAGGCACGAAACGGATCCTGCCCTGCCTCAATTATATGGAAATCCATGAAGGACCATCATTCAAATGGAGATGTGCATGACGTAAGCTTTATTTTGCAGATTTCATATGAACAAAACATAGATTTATCAATGGATCATATCCAAACATAGTACATGAAAAAGATTTGTTTTATTCATAATGTGTGTGAATATGAAGGGGTTAGAGCACATGTCCGGATGGTCGTCTATCTGTTGTTTTCATGGAGACAGACTACTTTCACTGGAGAGCTTCGCAACTCCTCAGCTGCCCCCCTTGTTTCTTACTCTGTCACACCTTGATTAACTGCTGCTCTCCCTTTTACTAGACAGGGCTTGGCCTGCAGTAGGAAAGGACTAGTGTCCTCTTTTAGCAGCTACTAAAGCAGCAATAGGTGTGAAGTTCAGATCTGTTCAGATTCTGTTTAGATAGTCACCACGGTGGTGCGCAGGACTTGGGTCTCAACCACTAGATCTGAAGATACACATGCCATGTCTGCCAGCCATGCACAATAGATCAATCATACTGAGTTCTTTATTATTTTCTGAATGTGAACTGCAGTTATTGGAGGAACAGAATGGTAAGAAACTTGTGTTAACGCAACAACTCTCTGTGATTCCACCCTTTCTTGTCCTGTCTCTGATTTTAAGTAAGAGTGTATTACACACTTTCTGACTTCCAAGCCCTGACAGTAAGACTCTAAAGTGAATCCTCTGTTTCATCAGTAACCATTCTAATTTGTGAAAAATAGGTGCAACGTGCAAAACTCAGGCACCATATGAGGTGCAGACAATGGTACAACCTGAAATCTATTAGTGTGTTAGTAAGGTAATACCACATTTACCACACTTGTATCACTTGCCGAAACCTGCCGTCAAATGTAAAGTAGGGTTTGAATTTCCTGAGACTGCTGAATATGTAGGTCACTCTTTATACCCAGATGTTTGAGAAAAAGGAATGGTTTAGGGATGGTGCCCAAATCCTACTGGTCAAAAAGAGATCAGCTAGAGGTTGGAGCACCCATTGTCTATGAGGACCGCTCCCTTTTAAGATTCAACTCAGTTCCAGGCGTGCAGGTCCAAATAAAATATACATTCTGTTGTAATGTGGAATGGGTAATTCAAGTATCTTTGGTTTCAGGTGAGAAAGGATATGAGTATCAGCCGCTTACTTGAAAGGTTTGACTACCATCTCTTCTAGTGAAGGAGAAGAGCCTTGGGGACCCCATATATCACTCTGGGTCTCTGAAATGTCTGAGGGGTTATCCTAACTGCCTGTGATCTGTTTATCAGAAATGACTGAAACCATGGCAGCACTGTGTCCCCAAAGCTGACTGCCATCTTGCAGTTTTAGAGTCATGACTGACAGTATAAAAGGCAGTCAATGGTTCCAGCAGGATCAGGGTGGTGAGACAGCCTTGGTCCAGCTTCAAGCAATAGAGACTATCACTGTCTCTATGCTTGACGAAAGCCAGGCTGCATCTCATTTTGAGAATTTTGTGATTGCAGTTGGTTGCAGAGAAGCTTATCCACCAGATTTTCCAACACCTTTACACAATCAGGCAAAAGAGAAGTGGGGTGAATATTCTATTGAGCCTGTTCTGGAGCAGAATCACCCCTATGTCTAAATGAAGAAATCTCCTACATGCTGTTGATAGAAAATAATAGCAAACAATTAATGTCGGTTCTTGCTGGATTTGCACTCAGAAGTCCCGGATGTAGGAGTTATGTCTCCTTGAGTAAAGAACAGTTTAAAAATGAGGTGAAGGTGTGATTTCCATTATTTTCACCAGTATGACATTGAAAGGGCAGGACTATCTCTTTGAGGAGCAGGGATGTCTAGGTGGGTTGGGGGCAGAAATAGGAAGCATCTGGGAGTGCCAAGGATGGAGGTTTCAGAGTTTGTAACATCCTTTGAGTCTGTATTGTGGGGATGACAAATAGAATATATCTTCATATATCATGTCTTCATTACCTTTTCCTAGAGTGGGAACAAAAGCAGAGATTTTTAGCATGTTCGCCATTCTACTTATTAGAATCCAATAACTTTACCCTAATTTGTTTTACCCGGCCTTGTCCTTATTCTCCTCTTTGTGTGTGTGTGCATATGATCACTTCTCCAGCTAGATAGTCACCTGTTGCCCTGCTGAGTAAGAGAAAAAAGGATGGCAATAATTTAGGAGAATGAGAGATAAAGAGAATATCGGTGTGTGTTCTAGGGCAGAAATGTATCTTTGCAAGTGGCTTAGTGGTCCCTCTTCTTGTGGCTGGTAGTGTTCAGATGATAAAAGTTGAGGTGCTCTTTCTTTGAAGACAGCTTACAAGTCTTTATTGTGGTTGGTGTTCTTCAGCTGATGAAAGGTGAAATGATCATTCTTCAAAGTTGACATGGTACTCTTTTTTGTGACTGAAGGTCCTCAAATTGATAACAGGGGAGCTTATCTTTCTCCTGAGATGACCTAGGAGGCTTTATTGTTGTTGGTCTTCATCTTATGAAAGCTGACATACCCTTGTGCAATGGTTCAGTAGACATCTTTGTTATGTTTTGTAGTCTTCAACTGATAAGAGGTGGGGTGCTCTTTCTTTGGAGATGGATTAGTCGGTGAGGTGCTCTAACAAGGGCTTAGAAATTATTGTTGTGGATGATGGCCTTGAGCTCAGCAAAAAGTGAGGTACATTGTGAATATGATTAGAGGCTTTTGGCATAAGTTGTGATTCATGGCCTTCTTTTTTTAGGAACGTCTTCAATCGTCTTTGTAGAAATTCATGAGCTAAGTCTTTCTAATTCATCTTTTTCTCTTGCCCCTTTTTCTACTTCATGTCTCTTGTTATACTTATATAGGAAACTTCTCTTGACCTGTTTTACCATGGTCACAGGCTGTCAGAGTCAATGCCAAGACCTGCTTTTTTCATCAAGGGGTTATTGTGATGCCTTTAAGAATGGTGAGTCAGAGACTTTTACTTTTAAGGCATTTCAAGGGGAGCATAGAGTGTGTACATTTACAGAGGCAAGGGAGTTAAAAACCTCTGCCAGGAAATGAGCCAGTGGGGATCCTGATTGCACTCATTGCTGCACCAGTTCACATCCACAAATCCCTCTTAGGCTGTGCCCATATTGGCATGTGCTCCAGTTCAGAAAAGCCTTAGAAACATTCAGGTATTCCTGAGATAATAATTTGTATCTCATATTTGTTTGCAGGAGACATATATACACATGCATGGAGGACACACAATTGACGAACACAGTACATTTAGTTTTGCTATGACTGGGAAATCCTATCAAGTCATTGTGCAATACTTTAGCAATTTGCTCCCAAAGGTAAGTTTGAATTGAAATGTAGTTTTGCATATCTTTTTTCTCTCTTTTTAATTACTCTGTGGACTGGTATTTTGTTCAGATGTGTGGATAGATTTATAGTGAATAATTCTGACATACAAGCAGAGAACATGAAATTCCACTCAGGGAAAGCTCCATCATCATACCTTAATTTTATGAATAAGCGAGACTCAGAATCTGTTGTGCTTGGACAACTAGAATTGCACACAATTCTGTATTTCATTAGTTTATAGATTTCTCTTATTTACAGTTATTAATTGTTTGTTTAATCCTAGGCTTGAAAAATATCAAACTTGGTAAATTGTTTACTGGAGCTGTAATAATCAACTCCGTAACAGCACTCCTGTATCTTCCTGTATCTTCCCATTGTCCATCTACAGCAGAAATAACATTACAGGTTTCCCGATTAAACTATTTTTGAAAGAAGAAGCTGGGCATTAGAAATTAATTTCCCGCCATCCGCCTGCACAAGAAGAAACATTGCTAGTTTCCTATCAAAAGCATCTTTAGAAGAAGAATCCAGACAGGAGGACTTCATTTCTCAATACCCAACCATTCACCCGAGAAGTGACATTGCTGCAATTCTCATCATCCATCTACACAGGAAGTGACATTATTGGTTTCCTATCAAAACCATCTTTAAAAGAAGAGCAGATGGAAAACCCGTGGAGTATCGAGCGTAGCGCTTTGGAACACTATGGGCCCTCACCTAAGGGTGCTGCCCAGCCTAAAGGTTTTTAGGAGGATAAAAACTAGTACAAGTAGTAAAAGTCTCATTTTCATTTATGGTCATATTCAAGCCAATCACTCCTGTTGAGGAGTGCAGATCCCTATCTTTCTGCCTCAGATCCTAGCATTGATGCTGTGTGTAGAGCACTGTTGGTGGTTCTCTGAATCAATTGTGCTCCATTCACCAACTGCAGTGTAGATTTAGATGAATCAGACTGAGTATAAATGACCAACACTTTAAATCATAAAAATAGCTTGTTGGATTTGCAATGTGGATCCAGGAAAAGACAATTAAACCTGTTTTTCTTTTTAGGTTCAAGAACTCCATGTTGTAGATGAACTATGTTCAGCCAATGATGCATTAAGGAAATTCTTTATTGCCAGGAACTATCATTTTATGCAGTTGCTCAAACGCCAATGTTCATTTATACAATGGTACTTTAATAAGGATCAATCCAAATAAGTTTGTTAGAACAATTGTCTTAAATTCTAGATCTCAGAACTTCAAAGGTACTTCAGCCAGCCAACAACTGTTTCAACATGCGGGTGGTGACCAATTGACTTTGTCAGAGCTACATAAAATATAAAGACTCTTGTCAGTGCGAGTGAGAAGAGAATAGCTCAGTCAACAAGCCATATTTTTAGTAGTGGTTCATTACTAGGTGCTAAGTTCTATGAGAAATGCTATGTGAAACGCTACCACTAGAAGCAATAGAACACTATGGGCATGGCAGATATACCATTCCTCATAGGACGCAACACCCAATATTGAACCTCTACTAAATACCTTGCTTGTCTAGCAGTATGATTATCACTTGAGGATGAAGGAGGGAAGGTTCCACATTCAAAGGTTGCAATTAGGTTTGCTATGCTTTGGAGTCTGCAAAATATTGTATTGAAAGAAATTTGAACTCAATTTTGTTTTGCAGCTTCAGATAGAGAGGTAGAGCCCTCTATTGAGTTTTATAAATGTAATCAGAAACATTAGGCTTTTCAGGATGGTTTTTAGTAGGGAGTGTGTGGATCAAAGATTGTGCATCTGTTTTATAGTATGGCAGTGTTTACTTTGAATGTCAGGGTGGTCAAGGACATTACATTTACGACCTCAATGAACAGGGCACTGCTACATTTACCTGCCACTGTTCTCCTTGCAGTGGTCTTTGTACCTTCCCTTAAGGTACAAAAAGTTTGGTGGACAACCACCATTGGTTTTGACAGCCCTCCACCAAATATTTTGCTTTTCAAACACAAACTGCTATCAGAAATTTGTTTTTACTAAAAATAAAGTCATGGCTCCTCTAAGAAAATAGGGTTATTGATTGAAGAGGCTGAATATCCTGCTCAGGCAACAACTGCAATCCTTGTTAGGGAGAACCAAAAAGTTCATTAAACTAACCTGTGCTTAACCCTCTGGTAGCTTGGAACAAAAGCAGTCAGACTTAACTTAGAGGCATGGTGTAAAGTATTTACGCAGAACATTACCAGTGATAAAGTGAAAACACAACTCAAGAAAAATACCAAACCAAATTAGAACAATAGAGAAAAATCCAATTAATAAAATTACATCAAAATGAAACTAATTTAATTAATACAACCGGAGTAATTAATTTAAAAATAATGAGTGAAAACTAGCACCTAAAAGATCAAAGTTTAAAGCATGAATTTCTGGTTGTACAAAACAGAGGCAAAGTCAAGAGTTCAGGGCGACTGCGATGGAGCACAGGATGGAATGGGAAGTCCAGGTTAGTCATACAGAAAAATGTACCTCTCAAAGTCCGGCTCAAAAAGATACGTTTGCAGTGGAGATGGACATGAGGAGCAGGGAGAGCATCACCAGTGGGTGTCGCTGTAACATGAGGAGAAGACTGAGGTACACTGGCGGTCATCACTGTAGCAAGTTCAGCCAGTCAGTCATTGTATTCAGTCATTGCTGGAACTTCGTGTTGCGATTACTGTGGGCTGTTGTTGGAGTAGATCAAGTGCGGATCTCTTGTTGCCGCTAATCACAAGTGGCTGAGTTTTCAGCCACGAAAAGCCTATAAGTTCAGGATTCCTCCTTCTTTTGAGTAGGAAGGCAAACTGATGCCAGCCAAGGGTCTAGGAGCTCTTGGCACTCAGGGACGTACACCAGCAGATGCCAGCAAGACTCGGGCAGGACCAGTTGCAGGTCCAGGCAGTTCCAGTGCAGCAGATTATCTAGGCAGTTAAGGGGGGGCCACTGGAGTTTGTTGTGTCCCTGCAGCTCAGACAGGAGGTCAGCCACCTGGCCTTTGGAGTTACTGAGGTCAACCTGAGATGAAGGGAAGAGGTCCAGCCTCCCTTCTCAGAGAGCAGATCCACCCTCAAGCAGCGGGGCAGCCCACTGGAGAGCAAGGCAGTACTTCTTCTGTAATGTCCACAGGTACAGGAGTCCAATGATGAGTATGTCAAAAAATGCTATTCTGTGATGTGGACAAAAAATGCAGTGTTAAATATGTGTTTCTGTACTGAGAACTGCAATGTAAAGTTTTTTTAGAGGGATTCATGTTAAAAGACGGCAGCCTAATGTTCTAAAACGGGAATCTGTAACTGTCTCACATCTGGTTGAAAATAATCACCAATAATACACATGCATGCATGCACACACGAACACACACACATACAAACACACATACCTAACCCCCCCAAAGTACAGGCAAAGCCTTCAAGTGCATCTTATTGCTGGAAACCCGGGTCCAGGATAGAGCAGAAAATCTTTGTTTACCTTGGTTTTGGCGTAACGGTCAATATGCTTTCTTCCATCCATGTATCAACCTTCACCAAAATGAAAAGACAACTATAATAAAAATAAACTGCCCATGAAATGTTGCCGGCTTGAACATGATTATTCAAATGCTCTTTAACTTGTGGTGCTAATTAATGGGCATATTTACAAGAAACTGGCGCATCAGTGCTGATGCGCCAGTTTCTTGCGTCGCCCCTGCCCCATCTACTGATACCCTGGGTGCACCATATTTATAATACGGCACACCATGGCACACGTTAGATCAATAGCCTCAACATTTTGGACACTACTGTGGTACTTTGCTGCAATAGCATCAACAATTTTGATGCTAGTGCAGCAAAGTGCAAGGAGGCCCATTGATTATAATGGGTGCACCACTTTAAAGGCTGCTTTGAGTAGGCATTAAAAATGATGGCAAAAATGGTGCAGTGGAATCTTGTAGGTTTCACTGCGCCATTTTTGTGGGCCACCTAATGCCAGAACGTCCCCTTGCATACATTATGCCTCACACAGGTGTAATGTGGCACAAGGTGTCACAAAGTAGCGCAATACATGCATTGCGCCACTTTGTAAATATGGTGCAGTGAAAATTGCCTCCTTGAGCCACATAAGCATTAAAAAAATGATGTTAGTCTGACGTAAAGAGGAGCTTTGGCCTTGTAAATATGACCCTCAGAGTCTTAAAACATGTTGTTGTGTGTGGTGGCTAAAGAGTGCATATTATCCGAGTTGGTGGTCAAGTCCAAAGGAAGAGAAATGCACTCAGGTGTTGTCACCTTGTGTTACTTGACTAAGCCAGAAATGACCCTATGGTACGTGAGGGTACTTTGTGGTCACTCATTTTTATCCTCAATAGTGACCAGATGATCCACAACAGAAAATTTGATAACATTGATTATTCTTTGTATCTTAATAGTGCCAAAAGAAGTAACATCAAAATATCCTTGTCTGTTGTACTGGCCATTGGGCTATGTCCTGGTCCCCAGTGACGAGCACCCACCAGTTTCCTCCTGGTTCACAAATGTTTGAACACAGGAAACATTTGATGCTGAGGTAAGCACATTCCAGAGCCACATATCCTCATCTCATTTGAAAGCTTGGGGGCACATTTGCCAAAAAGTTACGTACCGCTGCACACCAACTCACCTTGATGCTCTGCGTTGCATTACAGGGAAAGAGCGGAAGTGCACTTGTTCTAACATGATGCTGCCCATTCCTGCTCTCTGCCTGTTCTGGAGCATAAACTGCTGTCTAGCTCTAATGCAGATGCCCTTGCACCATAGGACAATGGTGCCTGCATTGTACACAGGATTGATTTTATGCAGGAAGGAACACCTTCCCGTACAAAAACAATCCTAAATGTAATTTCCTCTTTCTAAATATGCTGCACAATGTAGCACAGTTAGAAAGAGAAAAGAACGAGGAGAAATAAAGATATTTCTCTTTGTTGTGCCTCTAACGGTGAGGCGTAGGGTTCTGACGCATTTCCAGGTCTATTGGTGCTGGTAAATGTAGGTATGTGCCAAAATCCATGAGTGACTGCATGGAAGTACCTACTCTCCACCCACTGAACCCCTCCCTGATGCAGAGTAATGCAATTTATGATTTGCAATTTGCGCTGCCTTGTGTTACTCTACTTTTATCAAGCCACATAGGGCCAAGCTGGCCTTGCATTACTTTGTAAATCTAATGTAGGCTTTGTGTCATGCGTGCCGCCCCGTGTGTGGTGCAAGTACGACACAAAACCTTGATAGATATGGACCTACATTTTGCAAAATTTGGTTAATAGCAGGTGACAGTAGAAAACTATTACGTAAAAAATAGGAAAGTGCTCAGGGACCAGTGTTATGCATGTAATGTGGGTCCTGGTGTTTTTTTATTTTTATTTCAGGGGTTAGTTCACATAACTTTAGTAAATAATAACCTATTTACCAACGTTTTGTCCGGCGGCTGTTGTAGAGAAAAGCGACACACAGCATTCAGTCGATTTACTTATCGTAAAAGGCTGGTGGTCCAGAGCAAAACTGAGCAGTATTCTTTAGTGCTGTTCAATGCTTAGTATATACAGTCCTTTATGTTATGGGGCTTGGCATTGTATGATATGTGCCTGAATGTATATTTGAACATTTCTCATTTTCTTTGCTATGTGGTTCATTCCTAGTTGCTGCTCAATGGAGCCATTTTCGCCAGAATGTCCCCTGGGCAGAAGTCCAGCCTGATAGAAGAGTTTCAAAAATTAGAGTAAGTATTTTCCTTCAGTGCAAACAATGTGCATATAAGACCGTCATCTTTTTTCTATCATAGAAAAAAAAACTGTAGGAGGAATAGTTATGAAGACTATCTGTTGCAAAGTACAATAAACTTCAATTTCTTAATAAAGTGCTTCGCCTAGTTGATATTCATCCTTCAGAAAGGAGGCATTCTCATTTTGTGCTGTGTCAAAGAATCTGATGTCCCAGAGTGTGTTCAGAAAAATCCAATGGTCATTGGTGTCAACAGAGGGGCAGATGAAGCAAATATCAGAGCCACACGACACATCACCAGCGGCACCAAGACGTCTGTCATGTCACCTCCACTACCAGTGACCTGGTTCCCATGAGGGACGTGAACTCAACTAAAGAGGGTGTTCATATCTTCCTGTCATCTCTCCATCCATACCTGACTTATTATCTTGTGAAACTGTACCACTCGGAAACAAGTGCACAATAGTATGACGGCCACTCCATGATGGTTAGCATTCCAATCAGTACAACAGTGAACACTTCCCATTCAGCAGTCTCATCAAAAACTTTAACCCTCTTAGAGGCAGAAGCAGAATCTAGATACATACTTTTTCTGCTTAAAGAATAGGCATTTTATCGCTTACCTTTTTAAAATCACTGTAATATATTTTTTTCAATCTCCTTTTTCATTGCTTGATTGTCACAGTACCAGATGCATCAGCAGGATGATGAACAAGATAGTGACCACCTGTGTGACATCCAATATCCTTTTTTTAATCTCATATGAGTAATGCACCAACATTTCTAGTGGAGTACTCCGTATTTGAAGACCTTTCCACACCTGGTTGGAATGTTTTCTGGGTCACCCCCTGTCAGAATCTCTAAAAGGACCTTGCTCATTAAAGTTGGTTATATCAAGCATGCAACTTCCACTAGCACGTCAGAAACCCCTCATCATGCGATCGTATGCTCTGCTGTCTATGTTGCTCCGGAACTCTTCAATTAGTCCATGAGATCGGGAAATATCTGGCTCATTGCCAAAGTCCCTCTATTGGATCCGCTCTTGGGAGCTGCATTTAATCCACAGTTTCGAGGCTATCTTGAATCCCTTCCAAGGTACAGTCAGACTGGGGGGTGGTAGATGGGGTCAGCCCTGCTTGGATTACCCAATTATCCTGTATGGAAATGGTGTTGACATACGGTAAAGTCTTTCGATGGAGAGTAGCCCACCAAACATGCCTTTCACTGTCAATTGGCAGAGATGTGGGAAGTCATCATCAATTTAGTGCTGGATTATCCCCTTTCTGACTGTGGTAAAAATATCACGCTCCCTCTGGGCAGTGAGGTGTGGGGTGCCAGGTGGTTCAACTTTTTGTGCCTTTTGTGTGTCCAATTACGTCAAAGTTAACACTATGAGGATCTGTCTCACTGCCATATTCTGCTGGATACTACGGTGTGGTCTGATAACTAATGGCACCAAGAAAGTCATCATCATCTGTGGGAATAAACCCTTCTCTTCCTCTTACATTAGGCCGCATAGTCTGGGACACTACCCATTCACATCACCATGCCTGTGGAATGAAAAGTCAGTATTCTCATGTACAGGGCTTCTTTTTTACCCCCTCAAACCTCAGGACAGTGTCTTAATCCTGCCAGCATCAATTTCATTACTTGTGCCAGATCCGGCCACTATAGTTACTACATTGGATGACTGCACACACTTGGGCATCCTCACTATTTACCTCCTCACTGACACTCATCAGCACAGGGCTCCACTTCTCACACACCATGAGGCGGATGTGATGTGAGTTCTTTGCAAGTAATAGGTCACAATTGCCTCCTTCCTGAAAACCAAGTACCCCATTGTAACACTTGACTCTTGCAGTTAGGGAAGAAGACCAGTCCAAAGCCTACTCAGGGAAGGTGCAGTGGCTAGTAACCCCAGCACACTGGTATGCAACAACACTCAATAAATCATTATCCAATCAGTGCTTTTTCGTAAAAAAAAGAATAACACTTTTCTTATAAACACAAAACTAAATATTAGCCAATAATTTACACATGTATATCAGATACATGAAAATACCCATGGTGGCATCATTAGAACACATTTCATCCCAGCTGGACACAAACTCCATAATCACAATATTGACCCACCCATACTAGACGTAACATCACAATATAAGGGGGTGATGATACATATGAGGCAGGCCTATTGACTTGTCAAGGGGTCACCACATCAATACATATGGCTGCTTACTGGCTTTGTCAAGAGTGTCACTTTAATTAAACTGCAATCACATGTTGAGATTTCAGCATTAAAACCAATTGAGCCAATGACCATAGGTAAATGCATTGTTCTTTAATAAACATTGCAACGTTCAACAATGAAAGTATTAATAAAGTATTAGAATTCAAAGCAACCACAAAGATATGTGATAGCCTTCCCTTTCATCAGGCCTCATAATGAAGCCATACGGCATTTGGTATGCATGTATGTACGTGTATGTATGTATGTATGTGTGTGCTGTTTCTATCGGATGAGCCTAGTCAAAAGTCAATAGAGTTGTGTTCATGGCCAAAGTTGAGCATAAAGTCAGCGGGTGTTAGGAGAGGCAGGTTCGATGGCATCTGCCGCTGTAGATACACATGTTGTGCATAGCCCGCCATCTGGTGTTGGGTCGGAGTGTTACAAGTTGTTTTTCTTCGAAGAAGTCTTTCGAGTCACGGGACCGAGGGACTCCTCCTCTTTGTCTCCATTGCGCATGGGCGTCGACTCCATCTTCGATTGTTTTCCCCGCAGAGGGTGAGGTAGGAGTTGTTTGTTAGTAATAGTGCCCATGCAATGGAGTGAATAAGTATGTACCTATTTAAGATTTAATATATTTACAAATGTACAAAGTTGAAGCTAACTTCCAAACGGCTACAGGCTCCCGGGGAGGTGGGTGGGCACATGTGAATCTTCAGCGACTGATGCCACGAACAGATGTACACTGGGTAAGTGACATTTTCAGTTCGGTGGCATGTGTAGCTGCAGATACACATGTTGTGCATAGACTAGTAAGCAGTTATCTCCCCAAAAGCGGTGGCTCAGCCTGTAGGAGTGGAAGTAGTCTGAAATAAGGTTCTTAGTACGGCTTGACCCACTGTGGCTTGTTGTGCGGATAGCACGTCTACACAGTAGTGCTTGCTAAATGTGTGAGGCGTAGACCATGTGGCTGCCTTACATATTTCGTGCATTGGAATATTCCCTAGGAAGGCCATGGTAGCGCCTTTCTTTCTGGTTGAGTGTGCCCTTGGTGTAATGGGCAGTTGTCTTTTTGCTTTAAGGTAGCAGATTTGGATGCACTTAACTATCCATCTGGCTATACCCTGTTTCGATATTGGGTTTCCTGCGTGAGGTTTTTGAAATGCAATAAACAGTTGTTTAGTTTTTCTGATGTTTTTAGTTCTGTCGATGTAGTACATTAGTGCTCTTTTGACGTCTAATGTATGTAGTGCCCTTTCAGCTATGGAATCTGGCTGTGGGAAGAACACTGGTAGCTCTACCGTTTGATTTAGGTGGAACGGTGAAATAACCTTTGGCAAAAATTTAGGATTGGTCCTTAGGACTACTTTATTTTTGTGTAGTTGGATAAAAGGTTCTTGTATTGTAAACGCCTGAATTTCACTTACTCTTCTTAGAGATGTGATGGCGATGAGAAATGCAACTTTCCAGGTTAGGAATTGTATTTCGCAAGAATGCATAGGTTCTCCTTTGTTGCAAATAAGTCTATTTGAGGTGTTCCCCAACGTTTGAAGTAAGTGTTTAGAATTTGGGGGTGAATTTCCCATTCGTGGACCTGTTGGTGATCTCGAGAGAGATTGTCTGCAAGTTGATTCTGGATCCCTGGAATAAACTGTGCTATTAGGCGAATGTGGTTGTGAATTGCCCATTGCCATATTTTTTGTGCCAGAAGGCACAGCTGTGTCGAGTGTGTCCCCCCCTGTTTGTTTAGATAATACATTGTTGTCATGTTGTCCGTTTTGACAAGAATGTACTTGTGAGTTATGATTGGTTGAAATGCTTTTAATGCTTTGAAAACTGCTAGTGGTTCGAGGTGATTTATATGCAGCTTTCTTTGATGTACATCCCATTGTCCTTGTATGCTGTGTTGATTGAGGTGTGCTCCCCACCCTGTCATGGAAGCATCTGTTGTTATCACGTATTGTGGCACTGGGTCTTGGAAAGGCCGCCCTTTGTTTAAATTTATATTGTTCCACCATAAAAGCGAGAGGTATGTTAGGCGGTCTATTAACACCAGATCTAGAAGGTGACCCTGTGCTTGTGACCATTGTGATGCTAGGCACTGTTATAAGGGCCTCATGTGTAGTCTTGCGTTCGGGACAATGGCTATGCATGAGGACATCATGCCTAGGAGTTGTAATATCATCTTTGCCTGTATTTTTTGTGTTGGATACATGCGTTGTATAATCTTTTGGAAATTTTGAACCCTTTGTGGACTTGGAGTGGCTATTCCCCTCGTTGTGTCTATTGTCGCTCCTAGGTATTGTTGTACTTTGCACGGCAGAATGTGTGATTTCGCATAGTTGATGGTGAAACCGAGTTTGTAGAGGGTTTGTATGACCTGATCTGTGTGGTGTGAGCACCCTGTCAGTGAGTCGGTCTTGATTAGCCAGTCGTCTAGATACGGGAATACGTGTATTTGCTGCCTTCTGATGTGTGCAGCCACTACTGCTAGGCATTTTGTGAAGACTCTTGGTGCAGTTGTTAAACCGAACAGCAATACTTTGAATTGGTAATGTATTCCTTTGAATACGAACCTTAGGTATTTCCTGTGCGACGGATGTATTGGTATGTGGAAATATGCGTCTTTGAGATCTAAGGTTGTCATGTAATCTTGTTGCTTTAGCAATGGTAACACTTCCTGTAGCGTGACCATGTGAAAGTGTTCTGATTTGATGTATGTGTTTAGTGTTCTAAGGTCTAGGATTGGTCTCAGTGTTTTGTCCTTCTTTGGTATTAGAAAGTACAGTGAGTAAACCCCTGCATTTGTTTGTGTATCTGGTACCAGTTCTATTGCGTTCTTTTGCAGTAATGCTTGAACTTCTATTTCTAGGAGGTCCGAATGTTGTTTTGATATATTCTGTGTTTTTGGTGGTATGTTTGGAGGGATTTGTAGAAATACTATGCAATAACCATGTTGGATAATTGCTAAGACCCAAGTGTCTGTTGTTATTTTCTCCCACTCTTGGTAATACTGACTTATTCTTCCCCCCACTGGTGTTGTGTGGAGGGGATGAGTGACGTGTGAGTCACTGTTTGGTTGTAGGTGTTTTGGGGCCTTGAAATTTTCCCCTGCTTCTAGGGAATTGTCCCCCTCTGTATTGGCCCCGAAAGCCAGATGTACACTGGGTAAGTGACATTTTCATTAGGTTGGGATGGTTATTGCCCTGTGGTGCAAGAGTTGCTAAGGACATTTGGTGACATGTAAAACAGGCATTTGGGTGGGTACATACATCTTCTGAGCTAAATCAAATATCCTTTCATTAATCACCAGTTGAGAGTGGACCAATCTGTACTGCCCTTTGATTCACAACTCACAAAGCAACACACTGAGCTAATCAAGCAGCATATACCAGCCATAACTGGATTACTCTAAGGAGAAGATCATTTTTAGCATGAATATTTTAACTTGAAGAATAACCATATGATGTAAACTTGCACCTTGAGTGTGCAGCTCTTTTTTAATGGTGATCAAATATTTTCTCTTTCAGTTACTATGTCTGTATGTGTGGAGACGGAGCCAATGACTGTGGAGTAAGTAAGGATAAATCTAAATGTGTAAAATCCATCATGGATTGATTATGGTCATGCTTTCAGTTGGTGTACCAGGTGTGTTACAGGGAGACAGGAGTACCCTCTGGTTTATATGAGCTCCTTGCACTCAGGATCTCACCCTTGGACAACCAGCATCAGATACTATCCAAAGACAGACTGTGATAACAATGTCAGAAAATAATTTCCTGTAGACATCTAGTGCGCCCATGCTATTGTCCCACAAATTAAGGACTCTACGTTGCTCATCATTTGAGTTCCTTGATTACCTGTATATTCCAATGCCTGTCTGATTTCTGATGGTGATTTAATCTTCAATGCTCTCGCTGATATAAGGTATCATGCTTTTACCAAAAGAATGTTGCTTCGTTCTTTACACCCCCGACATGTTGAATTTCAAACCCCCACACAAGATCCTGATCTTCATTAGTTGATGTTCTCCTGCTCATGTTTCCTATCAGGGCTAAAACATGAAGTTACATCTAATTACATCTCTCTTGTCCCCTGGAAATCCAGGCCATGCAGATATCAGTTCTTGTATCTGCCATCGGAAGACATCTGGTCCAGACATACTTTCTTTTTGGTAGTCCCCAACTGTGCTTTCTGCAATCAACCATTCTAGATTCTCCAAGTGAAGCCTCACCAGTGGCACACAAAGTGAGTTACAGCATCCCTATTTAAGTTGTTGTGCCCCCTCCCAGAATATATAGCAAAGGTGCACTTGTTATTCTACTTCCTTTTTTCACTGGCTCTGTCAAGCCAAGATACTAAAGCCCTGAACATCTATTCTTGTCAAGACTCCCCCAATATCTACCCAATATCTTTTGTATTATATCCCCCTATTGTGCCCTTTACATTGGCCACGCAGATAGCATTTTCTAGAGACATTTCCAAAGAACCATCCTTTCTCTTCAAGACCATCCCTGTTATTCTTAATACCATCCATGAAGGACAAGCCCAGCATTGGTCCTTGGACCTCTTAAAGGTAGCCATGCACTTCTTCAAGTCAAGACCAGGAACCATAGCAGTATGTCTTGGTCAACAGATTATTGATGTTCCTCATGGTTCCTACACAGACTCAGCCTCTGCATATTCTGCTCAAAGCCCTTTCAGAGGGGTTGGGCAATCAAAGAAGGCCACATCTGCACCCAAAGCCTGAGCAATGTGAGCAAAGAATTTGAGGATGATACCACAATTGGATTGATTGTGTTATCTAATGGATTATGGTCCAGATAGTCAAAGACTTTGTGTTGATTGTGCATTGCTTTTTTCACGCAGGCTCAATGAAAAATCCTTTTGGATATTTACAAAGCAACACAAATGGACATTTGTGTTGCTTTGTTGAATTAAGTAACCTTTACGCAGCATATTGCACTTCCTTGCGTAACTTTGCATCAGGTAGACATTCCAATGGTTGTGCATGGGCATTCACATGCATCCACCCATGAATTTTGATGCAAACCCACTTCAATAAACTCTGTAGGCATAGGTTTGTGCCAAAATGGTACATCCGCAGGAGGATGGTATAACAAGGTGAAATGTTTTAATTTCTCTTCATTATTTTCTGTTTCTATGTGCGCTGCATTATGCAGCACCCAGTCAAAGAGTTAGTACCTCAAAGGATACCTTTAGTGCAGGAAGGCATATGTTCCTGCAAAATAACTTTCCTGACCATAACACAGGCAATGTTGCACTATGGCTCAAGGTGCTTGTGTGGGCACTAGGCAACCACAAATGAGCCAGCACATGGAGAGAGCACAATTTAGACATTTGTTTGACGACATTGTGCACTTCTGCCCTCTCCTGTTCACACAAGGTAGTGCAATAACTTCAGTTGCTGTGCTGTGTTAAGTGAAATCTTTGAAAATATACCCTTAAGATTCTGCAATATTCTCTCTCAAATATGATTTACAATTATTTCATGACCTCTGACGTCAGACTATGAGGCTTATAGTCAAACCTCTTCTGCTCCCAGCTTTACGTTTTGTGGTGTACACTTCTTTCTGTTAAGTAATAGTGGAAAATGCAGAATTACTCTTCCTGAATAATTCTACATAATCTAGTGAACTTCTCAGGTGGTTACGGTATATGGAATGAGTCGAGTTACGCCCACCCCTAATCTCTACCCTCCATCGATACTCAGGTTAAGTGTCACCTTTCGCCGATCCCGGCTCTAACCGTCTCCCCTCAGTTGTCTCTCATCTGTCCCAGGTACCTTCGGAGACATGTTTCTTATTTTTACAAATCTATTTTTCTTCAGTCTGTAGACTGAAGGAAGTGAAATAAATATTGCTTATAAATTCTCAACTAGGAGTGTCCAAAGTAACCTCAAGAGGTCCAGAAACATGCTGATTCTCACTGTATCTGCATAAGACACATTTGCATAAAATACATTTAAATGGTGCGCAATTATATAGACACCAGGGACCCTAGAGCTCCACCCCTGAGTCCTCACTGGCCATTCTTGGCTGAAACCTGAAGTGACATCTGTCCCAGAGGAGGAAGCATGTAGGAAGGATTGACCAGTGATTATGAGAAAGCTCAGTGGGGTTACACACCTGTTGTAGAGATCCGTTTGAACGCACAGAGCGTGGGTTATATATCAGTGGGTTGGTCTCATGCTCTCATCATTCTGAGGCATTTAAATGTGGTGCATTTAATGAGCTGGTTTTTGTAGCTTTTAGATGAATTAAGAAAGGGAGCAGGATGAGGGAGGAACAACAGAGAGGAGAGTAATATCATAAAAGAGAGGATGTGGTGGTGAGAGAAGAGGGGATGAGAAAGAGATGAGGGAAAAGGGAGGGAGGAAAGCAGCAAGGGAATGAGGAGGAGAATGCAGAAATGAACAGGTGCGAGAGGGAGGGAGACAGTAATGCATTTCTCTTTAACATTCCTAGTAATTAGCATGTCCATGTGCAGGTGAACACTTCTGAATCACATTCTGCCATTGCTTCTTCATACATTGAAGTGACACGTATTCTGCGTTCAATGTTTCTCACCCAACATGTCCCCAACTTTTGTGTGTTGCAGGCTCTAAAGGTGGCCCATGCTGGAATCTCCCTCTCAGAGCAGGAGGCGTCAGTGGCTTCACCGTTCACCTCCAAGACACCCAACATTGAGTGCATCCCACAGCTGCTCAAGTGAGTCAGAATACACCTCAAGTATGCGCAGACCTGCCAACTCACACAGTGCCACCGTGTGACACACTATATTGGCTCCCAATACACGGTCACCCTGTGAGGAGCCGATATAACACAGTGACAGGGAAAACAAGCTGAAATCCGCTGTAAAATGTGTTTTTTAGTTCATTTTCAGGGACTTTGAACTGATGACATCCATTAATAGGTGTGAAAACACCCAGGACAGCGGCAGCAGCCACAGCAAGCTTTTGTTCTTTAAGAAGGGGTCTTGGGGGTGGACTTGGGGTAAAAGTGCCACTGAGGTACTTCTCAGGACAAGTCTCCCTCCTTGTTGGCAGGTCTGTATGTGTTGGCTACTCTTGTCATGTGAGGGAAACAGGAGCAAGCTTGTTGAAGGCAGTGTGTGACCTGGGATCAGCACTGTTTAACTTGCTGCACAAAACCTCCTGGGCCATCAAGTGAGCCAATTCCTCACACTGAGTCAATGCACAAGGGGTCTGTGCATTTCTTTTTCGAACGTCAGCACATGTAAAAACTCAAAGGAGCAGATTTATTAACTTCTCACACAACCCAGCACAGTAACCAAAGTTGCCGGGTGGCTGCACAGTATTGCGTGAGTAGGAGATAGCAGTACAGTCTATATCCACTAGGATGTTGCACTTTTTTTCTTTCCCCCAGAGCTGGTGCACTTTAGGCTGCCTCATTGCAGTGGTTTTGGATACTGTGCAGCAGTGTTTGCCCCTCATTTAATGTTGCACAGCTCTTGGGCCCAAATGTACTAACACTTTGCTCCATGTTTGTGCTCCTTTTGTAATAAAAACTGACCGCAAGGCATTGAACTAGTATTTTCTTTTAAGTGTGAATCAGGATTTGCATTGGTAAATTTGGCAAAATAACAGAAAATAGTCCTATCCTCTACATTTTCACTAATTTTGGGGAATTCCATGGGAGGCACATGCATGTTTCAAGGCACCCGCACGTGGGTTTTGTTGCAAATCCCTATCTACTAAGAATTGTAGACAGGGAATTTATGCCAAAATCTTACTCCTCCTCAATAATAGATGAACAATGTTTTAATATGTCCCTACTCCCTTAATGTTTTAATGTACCCCTACTGTTCAAATTATGCATGCATGCTGCACCAAGGAGCACACATGCAAAGCTTTTGTACTGGAATGCCTCCTTACTAATACAACATTCTTGGCAGATTGAACACTCCCTTGCAGTATGGCTCATGAGCATGTGAGCCTGCACATGGCAACCTAAAGTGTGCCAGTGCAGGGAGAGAGGAAAGCCATGCCATATGTTAGGTTTGCCAACCCTTTCCTTGGCAGACTTCCACAGACATGACTTTGACTCACATGGTGCCCAGTGAGCCACTCTAGATGGAGCAGTTAAACTGCCACTAATTGTGACAGAGCGGGCGATGATTCTGCTGTCTATGAAAGCCTAAATAGTGTGGTTACTGCCAGCGACATGGACAGTCTCCATTAACCATCTAAACAGATTCTATATCTCAAATGCTGATCACACACCAAAGGGGTCACCCTTGACTGTGCCAGGCTTTTTAGTAAACCTAATTAGACATATCTGGGATTGGACTTTTGTCAATGAGCTTCAAAACCATCTTTGTGGATGAACAATAAGTTAGGCATCCAAATAAAATCCTGGCGATATTTGTTCATAGAGTATAAATCTTGGCAGATGATGAAGTGAAGAACAGACGTCATGTGATTGCTTAAACCTTCAGTGAAAAAACACTTGAAATAGCCACGCAATTGTTGTTAGGCGTAGTAGTACATAAAAATATAATTTTAAAACAATCACATTTAATTATTTTCTCCTAAAGGGGGTGTCCTAATACATATAGGAAGAGAAAAATGAAATTATTACAGGTAGAATGAGTTGCAAAAATGTTGATCTTACAGTCAGTTATGAGGATCTGAAATCATAAAATAAAAGGCCTCTATGGGCCTACGGAATGCCTGCTTCTCTGTCCTTGCACTAACAGATCACCCTGCTTCTTCTACACAATGGTGGCACAGTCAGGAGCTGCCATGTACAGGTTGTGCAGTGTTCTCCACCGATCTGGCTAAATGGCTCCAAAAAAAAAAAGTGTTTAATCACTGTTTCTGTAGACCCCCGCTGCTGCCCAGGATCATTGTGCCGGGAATTCTCATAACACCTCCCGATACTTCTCAACACACTTCACAGGAGTTTAAGATAATTAAAAGGATGACGACTAAGTGTCAATAAATGTAAGTAATGTGGTCCACTGAGCATGAGGCAAGTGAGGCCAGTTAAAGGCCTGTGGCCTCCAGAGATTTAAGAGTGATTGACGTGAGATGGAGATAAGCAATGTTGACTTGGTTACTTGTCTGTAATCTTCATTACTCTGAGTCATTCCTTTATGGGTGCTTGTATCTGGGCACAGAAGAAAAAACAGGCTGCTGCTTGGTTAACCCCACCCTTCTAGGTCAGGTGACAGCAGCTTCCTGTCAGGTCACCATTGTAGGTGGGAATTTGTTTCGATGGGTGAATACTGTGCCCTGACCACAGAGTGATCAAAGGTCAGGACTGTGATGAGGAAGATGGTAGAAGAAAGTAATTAAGGTTGTTTGTATGAGAGACTTACCTTCATCACAGCAGGGGGAAGGTGGAGTGCTTCTGCATGGGGTGACGTGGCAAATTTGTATGAACTATAATTACCAGTTGCTGACCTTGTATTCTATCTTCCACAGGGAAGGGCGTGCGGCTCTGGTGACATCCTTCTGCGTCTTTAAGTATATGACTCTGTACTCCATGATTCAGTTTACCTGTATGCTGCTTCTCTATTGGGTACGTTTCTTGTTGGCTACTGGTGTGCAGAAAGGAACGTCAACCTATTGTGTGTAAATTATCAGTTTTTGCTAAAGCCCCTAGTACCTATCATGCCTCACAGGAGACAGGAATAAAATCTGGAGGAACAGGTAAGCGCTTATCTGGGGTGGGGAACTCCTACAGTTCAGAGCACCCAAGCTTTTGACAAGCACCACCTCATGCTAGCTGGATTAAAAAACCGTGCCACATACTATTGCAGGTACAGAAAGCCTGCACGTTACACAGAGACACAGCACGAATAGTCTATGTGCAATTTGGCATGGCATGCGAGTGTTTACATACATTGTCACAGGCATTTTGGCGTTGCCAGTGCTTACTTTCATTGGAGGAATTGTTAATCTTCTAAGAAAAATGTTAAGTACTAGATTTATAAAATGTTTTACATGCATCAGTTTGATTATATAAAACAAAAAAAGAATACCTCTACCTTTTTAAGTTTTATAATTTACAAATGATGAATGGTATAAGTTAAGCAGGGGACGGCTTCTTACAGCTGAGGAAACTCAACCAAAAGTCTGGATCTTGTCCCCTTGTGATAGTGAGACATTTTTAAGTTGGCATCTCCAACAGGAGTGGTCAGGAAAATGTGATCCAGAAGGACAGAGCTCCTGCACAGTTCAGATGCACTCCTGAACCTACCCCTGTATGAAGAAGAAGTGGAATAAAAAAAGAGGGAGAAGGGGTGTGGCTATCATTGAAGTGGTGTGTGTGCCCTTGTCTGTAAGCTTTCACCTGAACCACAATTATGGCTGTTCTTTCACCAGCCAGCTGAAGGGAATCTGGCCCATTTTCTTTGCTTGCTTTGACGTGAGTGAGTCCTTTACTGCAGTACTTTGAGTGAGTGCACCATCATTAGATCTATTTTTAAGGTATTATTAGAAGAAATCATGTCATGATAACCTGCTGTCATGATTAAAAAGAAATGCAAAAACAACATTTGAATTCCAATATTTCTCTGGCCATGGGCATGTGGGAGGTCTGCACTGAGCAGATGGCACTCTTAAACTTAAGAACATTTATGCACCTGGAATGTGGCCTAGTTTTTAAGCATCCCTTCTACACAACATGTTATCACATCCATGGGGTTTAGTCCATCTTTATGACTTGGGCCTCAATCAACTTCCTCTCATTATCCAAGGTAAACTTTCTGACCTGGTCCTTAAAGGTATGAAGGAACAAAGGAGCCATGGTGGAGGCTGGGGGCAGAGTTAGACTCTGTGTTTGGGTTCAGAAATAGTCACTGCTTCCTGCCCGTCCCTTTTTCTTCTCTCATCTATCTATCTATCTATCTATCTAATTGTCTATCTAGTCATCTATCTATCTTTCTTCTAGCTATCTATCACAATGTGTAAATAGTATCATAACTTTTTTCTGCAAGTGCTTTTCTATTTAAATATTGAAGGAAATATACAATAAATTAAAAGACATATTAGTTAGAAAAATTCACAAATAAATTAGCCTAAACTATAGCAACTCTTGGAAGTTTGAGTTTATAAAATACTACTTTAAATCTCACCATATTCTCTTCCTTATACAAATATACTCTCTCTATGTATTTATTCATCTCTATATTTATTAAAGATATTTGACTCTATCCAATGCACTGCTCAATGTCTCATCCTATACCTCTCTCAATATATCCTCTACGTCTAATTTCTGACTCATTCCAAACCTCATTCTACTACTGTGATCTCCAAAATAACCCTTTATATATTCTTCTCTCCTCTATCCCTCCTTGGAGTAGCCCAAACCTCATTTTACAACTAAGATCTCCATAACAAACCTTTCTAAATTCTTCTCTCTTGTATCCCTACTTTGACTTATTCCAAACCTCATTTTACTAGTATGATCTCGGTAATCCATTTCTAGAGACTCTTTTCTCCTCCATCTCTCCTTTGACTCATCCCAAACCTAATCTTACTACTATGATCTCCCGATCAACATTTTTGGACTCTTTCTTGCTCGATCCCTCAGTTGTCCTATTCAATCCAACTAACAGACATTGCTGAAATTAACACATATTTCCCCATACTAATCCACCACTAATCCTTTTGGTGATCCGGAGTAGCATTCTACTAGTTGAAAAGCACTTCAGCGCCCCATCACGGGTAGTAAGCGTTACATGAATACAATTACAGATGGAATGTGATGATTGTCTTTCCCCATGATATCCCCTTTTCCAACTGTGCAACTTTGAATTGCCAAATAAAGTTGTGTTACTACCACCCAGTATCTGTAAGACCCGTTGTAGTGTTACCACACCCTGTTATTGGGACACTTCTCAAGGAGCCTAATGTGGTGGGTGAAGCTTTAACCAACTAAAGGTCAGATATACAAGCTATGGTGCCAAGATGGTTTAAGACCCAACAGCGTCCTTGTTTGGCTGATCCATCCCTTATAGCCACATTGAGTGACCTCAGATTGCATTTAGCCTGCTTTGTTTATGCGGTCTCTTAAGTTTGTTATGATTTAAGATGGAAGTTTTAAGCACATTTCTTGCATATTGGCAAATATTAAAAGTTTGTACTTTTCTGTGTATTTTGATTGCTACTGTTATCATTTTCTTACAGTTTGCAAGGCACTGTCACAATGCAAAAAGTATTTTGCAAAGTCTGTAAACATATTAAAAACCCCAAACTTAATGAATGTTGTCTTCTTTCTTCAGCAAATCAATATCTTGGGAAATTATCAACTTCTTGTACAAGATGTGGCTGTTACCGTCTCTGTCTGCTTGACAAGTACGTTACCATGTTTCGCATTCCTCTACCTTCTTCAGAACTACTACAGAATGTGCAATTCCACTTCTATCCATCCCCCTTCCAAGCATAGCACTTTGAAGAGGGCTCCAATTAACAGGGGCACTTTAAGAAAGGTTGTATGTTGAAAATAAAGCTTGAAGAAATAGACTCTTATGATCTTTTTTTATAAAGAACCTGTTTTGATGTATTTTTTCACCCAGAAAGGCTTTCCCTAGGCTGGCAAAATCAACCTTGTGAATGCCCTTCTAAGCAAGGAAAAAGTCTCACTTTTTTCCCTGACTAAATTGTACTTTTTTTGAATGCCCCCATTGACTAAGCCACCACCTCTGTTGTTTCCTTGTTTCCTACGTCTCCTCCCCATTCCCTTTTAAGGGGATTCTCCTTTAACAAAACCTGCATTTCCTCCACTTCTACATTTCCCTTTGTAGAGAACTTACCCCCCCACACAACACCTTTTCTTATTTGTTAGATGAGGGAGACTGAGCCTTTTTCTCTGTTACCAAAAATTATTTTTATTTTGTCTGGCTGCCTTTTCTTCTTTTTCCTATTTACCTCTTTCTCTTTCCTCTTCTGCCTTGAACACTCTGTTCCCTTCCTCCTTCCTTTTTAGGTTTGGCCTAAACAAAGAACAAAGGCTACTGTAGGTCTTTCCCACAAACACAAAAATATTCACAAACAATTTTATATATATGTATATCTATACAACATAATATAGCTATGTAATATAATAGTGTCTAGTACTCTGTTTCTACTCCATGGGCTCCCATACTCCACACTTCTATGCCTCAAGGGCATCCTGCACTCCACAACATGTTCTATCATGGACGTTACTGGGGTAAGTCTTCGTAGCACAATTACTTGTGATTACCACAACATTACTTGTAATTGAGTGAGAAGTGTAATCCAGTATTTAGAGTTATTTTCCTCATGTCCAAAATAGCCTAGAGGATGTGTTTTGCACAAAGAAAATAAACTAAATGTCACATGACATGCAGCAGTCACTCGCTTGTTCTTAGTTTGTTTTTCCTATGCTCCTGTGGTAGGATTTGTGTGCCAATTACTCTTAATTACTTAACATTGAGTAATCATTTCATTTCGGTAATTGGGTATCACAACAGTAGTCCGTAATCACTCCAAGTACTCCAGTGTAATTCAAATTTCACCCAAGACTAGTCAGCACTCTAAGCACCCTGTTGGGCATTCTGGAAAATGTCCCGTAGGTTCTGATGACAGTCTACCTCACTCTCAGAGTGTAGAACAACCGGAACCAAAGGAAAAATACCAGGCAGGATCTAAACACCAGAAGGGAAGGGGAATGTGATATTACAGAGCAAGAAATTGATAACACACCAAGATTTTCTCTGGCACTGCTCTCTCGTCTCACACCAGGCAAGAACTAAGTTACCGCTCAACACTCTCTGGTGAATGAAAGTCTATAACTGCAGGAAAAGAGCATATAAGACTTTACTAACAATAGTGAGCAGCTGCAGTTGCTAAGATCTAAGAGTGTTGCAATCAACTATCGGCTTCACTAGGGCAGGCAATGGCGGACCACACAAAGCTAGTAAGACTGAGGTAGGCAAGCTAAATAAACTGAGAAAGGAATAGGGAAAAATACAGCAATGCAAATGAAGCCACATCTTAATGCAAGAGACAAGGTCAGGTAACAGGATAAAAGGACAGAATACCAAGTGAACGTAGCAGGAGAAAAATATTAAAGGCGAGGAAAGAAACTGTGAATGTATTCTTTGGAAATTGGAAAGCCAATGCAACACATAAAAGTTGCAGGGAAAGAGTCATTTTGCCTTGCTGATCTTTAAATAGAGTGACTGCTGGTCTTGACATGGAAATCCCACCCATTGACCTCAGTTTCTCTGGGTGTCCTGGTGCTCCAGCTTCCAGAGGCCGATCTGCTGCATTCTTGAAGGAACATACCTCCAAGGTCTTCCAACTACAGATCTTAGACTCCCAATCCCATGCTGATTGCTGACACCCCCCCCCACTTGCCTTGCAGACAAGCACATCATCCATGGTGATAATCAGTACACTCACAGCCAGGACACCATCAGATGTTACACTAAAAAGTGTACTAGGCAGCAGTTGTTTTCCTTCCATGCACCAAGGATCTGGAACATTATCTCAAATCCACCCGGACCACCCATACATTGCTCCAATTTAGTTAAGCATTGAAGCCTCACCTCTTTAAATAACAATACATCACAATAAATTACTCACGCACAAACCAGCTTCATCTCCTATCACTCAATGACTTTATGCTTGTCATGGCCCACTCCAGTGCCTTTTGGATAGCTTCAAGTTATAGAAATTCCACTTAAATTCATACATGAGGTGGCAAGCTGAAACAAATTAAAAACTGGGTCTGGTGATTTAGTGGACTATTGTATCACCTACAGAATTGTTGTTGATGTCCTGGTTACGGGTTTGAACTCCATGCCCACTTCTTTCATCCTTCGGATATTGCCTATACACGTACAATTAATTTGTATAACAATAGGTTTCAAATATTCAGTGTAGTGTAGCTTTGCCATTGTCTTCCTAGGGTTTCAGAAGTACATCTAGCAAAGCCAGGAAATTTAGCATACAGGTATGCACAAATGCTACTTTTTGTGCATTAGTACCTTAAAGCCATACTTGTTGGCTTTTTCACTGGTATTCACAAACAAGATACATCAGTTTGTCAGCCTTTTAACATATCATAACACGTGTATTTATAAAGGGAATAGTCCCTGCTTGAGGCATCTTGATGCTGAATAACCAATATATATTTCTATCCAAATCATTTTATTGACCTCAGAGGGATGAAAGACAAAATATAACCCCTGAGATTGACTTTACCAAAAAATATTCTAAATTGTCTGCTCATGTGCCATGAAAGTGTGTGCCTGGACAGCCGCCTTTGAATAATTTTGTCCAAATTGCAAAAAAAACATTCACAGCATCACCAACAATAAATTAGGACTCATAATAACCATACTTTTTCATTCTCTATAGTTTAAAGAACACTGACATATTATTTACAACTGTGTTGTGTTGGCAGTCTTGAAAGGGTAAACGTTTTTGAACCATATCAAAGAAAATAAGCATTGACAAACCCAGCAGCCCTGCAGCCAAGGTTGGCATTTCCAATGTGTGTTTGTCTTTGTACCCCCTTTATTATTATTAATGTTCTATTAATTTTAAATTCCTTACTTTTTAGAAAATTTAAGAAGGTGTCTTCTTAAATATATTTATATATGTCAGATCTGGAATTCTATCCTGGTTTGAAATATTTTTTGCACAAAGTAGTTTGGTCATATGAGAGTTCTTAAAAAAGAAGTTGTGTCAGCCTAGTTTTATCAGGTGGGCATTCTTTGTTTTAAGAATTCATCATAATGAGGTAAAACATATAAAAATTGCCTTAAAATACAATAAAACGTGAAAAATATAGCTGCTTAAGAAGGTATGGATATAGATAAAGAAGTTGACTTGTTAAGAAATTAGCATCAAAATCTACATGCATGATGCCTATTATTAGAGTGTGAAGAGTTGAAAGACCTGACTGCTAAGTGACTTTGAATATTCCTATGTAACCCAACTCTTTTTAGTCTGAATTTAATGGTTAGGCCTGCCCTCAAGTGGAACCAAACGTCTAAGCCATTTATTACACAGTGACAATTTAATTTCATGTAATCATTCCTGTACAACTTCCTCTTTTTAGCCTAGTTTTCAATGGAATAAACATGATTTGGTGGCAATGACCTCTTCATGGCTAAAGTTGTGATTTAGCACTTGATCACTTTGATTACAAAGGGTCGTTTCACTTGGCCTGGCTGAAATGTAAAATATGCAGGTGTAGTTCACGTAATTTTGGTAATTGTGAGATAGGCTTGTTTATGCAAAATTCCCAAAACAATGCCATTAAAAAACTTTGCATAACTATGCGCCATTTATGGTGAAAAGTTCTGCATGACAGTCACTGTAAAAAATGACTGCTCTGCATGGGAACAACAGAATACACATGACAGTTTGCTGTGCTTTTGTTGTTTTGAGTGTGTTTAGTACAAAATGTGTCCTCGTGTCAAAAATTTATATGATGACACATTTTAGGCTCCAACATGACACAAAATTATAGATTTGCTTTTCAATTTATTACCCATAATTTTGCATAATTTAGGCAAGAGCAAATTATGGAATAATCTCACACCTCTACTTTTCAAATGAAACCTCTCAAGTGATGACAACATCCTCCCTGAGGTTTGGATCATTCAGGAAGTATCCCATCGAAATGAGGTTGTATGTAAATTTGACAACAATTGAACATGAAGAAAGGTGATGATAAATCCATTCCGTTGGTCTGTTGTTGACAGTCTTTCTTTTACAATGGCTTCACTAGATTGTTGAAACCAACTCACTTGTGATATCCCTTTTTGCGATTTTAAGGGAGTCCTCCCATTTAAATCCCTGTTTTTACGGGTGTGGTTCCCCCTTCTTTTTGCCTCCTTTCCTTATCGTTAACGCTACACCATGAACAAGGCCATCACAACGTGACCTGCCACTTATTTTGAAGACAATCTCACCATCTCTGGTGGTTCCTGGCACATCCTCAGCCATGGCACCATCAGACTGCAGTCTAAGAAGTGTAATGAAGAAAAGCAGGCCTTTCATCTATGCAAGAAGGGCATCCGTCCCTTTTGGCTAGGTTCACTCTACAGAATTGTTGTATTCATACAGACTACCTCCTTTTTCCTCTTTCTTCATTTTTCTTCTTACTGCATCAGCCCACCTATGCTTCCCCTATCCTCTATACCTTCTCTCTTTTTCACTTCCTGTTTTTGAATCGGCATCCCCTCATTTTTTTCTAGTTTTTTTTTAACTCTCTGGTCATCGTAAACATAGAACAAAAGACGACTACAACCCTTTCTACCTTTAAAGGCTTCCCTTGTCGATGATTTTTTTTTTCATGAAAAAGATATTTCATTAGTTTGACTTTGCCCCAAATGAAGCTGTGTCAGCCTGATTTTATCAGGTGACTTTCTTCATTTTGGAAATCATCAAAATGATGGTATTGTGTGAATCAGAGATGAAAAGCAAATTAGACATTTGCTTACAATGAGGGAGTCATTGATACTTGGGCAGCAAATGGAAATGATGCATCCTCATGCAAAGGGCTGGTAGAATATAGAAATACGGAATAACTCATTAACTATAGTGAAGGTAATTCCTTAAAATATTGAGAACGAAGCCCTATGGGTTCATCTTCAATAGTTGCCTGGTTTACATAGAAGACATGTATTTTTAATGATCCAATATCTAGACTTATAGACTTGGTTAGTGTTTTAATGTGAGTCATGTAACTCCATGTTCATCACCCATTTTCCGATTGAATGCTGACCCTTCTCTGTTTCCTTCTTCCAGTGAGCTTGACCCATGCGTACCCGAAGCTTGCACCATACCGACCTCCTGCTCAGCTGATCTCACCTCCTCTGCTGCTCTCTGTACTCCTGCACACACTCTTTACACTTGCCATCCAGATCTGTGGGTTCATTGTTGTCCAGCAGCAGCTATGGTACTCCCCAACACCCTCCAGGTATGAATCTGCCTACTGCTGGAACTTGTATGATTAGTACAGTGTTCGTCATCTGCCAGGCGTTGCTACTGTAACATTTACGTCATACTGATAAAGCCCAAACATGAGGATATGTGCTGAAACATGTTGAGACATGTCTGACTACTGGCGGCTGCCTTTGGCCGGCATACTCCAAAGTACAGTGGGGCTATATTTCACTGAATTATTGTAAATACAAGCTTTAATGTCTTACACTGACTCTCTCACAAATTCATCTACCAAAAGTTTTAAAAAAAAGAGCTGTATACGAACAACGGCAACATTACACACTCCTGTTTTTGTCATAGAATAATAGATTTAGGCATGAGCAAATGGTTTAAGGTAATTGTACCTGCCCAACTAGCCAAATCATGAAGAATTCTGAGTGTAGGGTTACATTTAAGGATTTTGATATTGGTTTTAGAAGGACCTTTCCTTATGTACAAGAATAAATAGAGATTTGGTGACTAAAACTAGGCCTTTCTTAATGTGATAAGATATTAAAGTACCCTCTTCCTTTTGCAGGTTGTGCATGCCGTTGAACACCTCCTTTAATGGGGCTATGTACAATGTCAATGGCATTCCAGATACAAGTGTAACCAGACCTGGAGGGCTCGGAAGAGCCAACTACAGCCACATAAGCTATGAGACAACAACTCTCTGGCCATTAACTACAATCAACTGCATTATTGCAGCCTTTGTGTTCTCCAAAGGAAAGCCCTTCCGACAACCGATTTATACAAACTGTGAGTACTGCCAGATAACAACTATCAGATGAGAGACAGTGCTCCAATATCATTAAAGGGCTCTTACAGGCAGTCTTTTACTTTTCCCTTCTCTCTACTTGTTTCTTTCTTTCCTAATTGTTCTCTTTCCTTTTCTTCCTTTCTGACCTGCCATTTTAAGCTAAATCAGCTGTATTAGAATCAAATACATACGGCTCTCATAATAACAATACAAGATATCTGTCACAACAATAATAATATAAATATGAAAGGAATTGTAAAAGCTGTTTAATATCTTAAAATGTTATAAGGGAGGAAACAATAAAAAGAGAACAAGACCAATAAAAAGAAGAAAGATACAATGTGTATTAAAAAACTAAAAACAGTAAAAGTGTACAGTGAAATTAAAATTGAATTCAATTAAGAACAAAGAAAGCAAAATATTCATGGTGGCTTAAAATTCTCAGATATTGTACAATTAATAGGATTGCAAGCAACAGCATCAGGATAATCAGTCAAAGGCAACCAATACAGATCTTTTTTCATGGAGGGGTAGCATAAGGAAGTAAATTCAATGTCTAGCCAATGATAGTGGCAAACATTATACCACCAAGTTTTATAGGAAATGTTGGATGGGTTTTTCCAATTAAATGTAATTTGCTGGAAGGCTAAAGCTAACATGAGATCCAACAACTTTAAATTATCATCATCTCAAACAATATCAGCAGAGAGGCTTCCTAGGAAAATCACAGAGGGAGATAATTGCGATCGCAAAAGAAAAATGGAGGTGAGCTGACGCCAAACTTTTCTCCAAAAAGAGATAGTGGGAGGACATTGGAAGAGGATATGCATAAGATCTCCCTTTCAGCTATCGCAAGGCCAACAATTTAAAGTTGAGGATATAGAAAATGTAACTATAGTGGGCGGGTAAAATAAAGTCTGTGATAAAGAAAGAAAAGTGACTGTGTGGTAGAAGCTGATCTATATATTTTATATGATCTGTACCATATCTTATTCCAGAAGGGAATAGTCCAGGTACATCCCAAATCCAATTCCCATTCAGATTCAAATTTTAGATTTAGGCTGTGTCATTACAGGAGAATGAAAAAGTTTATGAATCCTTGATGCCTTAGGAAATGAAGTAGGAAAGGAGGACAAAGAAAAAGGCAATTCCGAAGAAGAAGGAAGAGAAGGCAATAAAAACAGTTAATCAAGGATAATATTAATAAGAAGGAGATATTTAGGCATGATGGAATTAGGACAGTGAAATAGAAGTTGGAATTGTGAGAATGAAAGTGGAGTATCATTGGAAAATAAATCTTTGACCCACGCTATACCTCTTTGTCTCCAAGATTTCCAAAATAAAGGTTTTTTATTGATATTGATGAGACGATTATGCCAAATAAGGGAATTCAGAAAAGAGGAAGAAGTGATGGGTGGAGATAAATAGTGAAAATGCAAAAGAGCACAAGTATTTTTAAGAAGCAGGGAGGAGATAATCGAAATATTATAAGAAGAGGGTACCGCCTCATGAGGAGAAAAAGGTAGAAGAAAAGAACATTCAATATCCAACCATAAGGGACTAAACACAGAGCTTGACAAGGAGATCCATCTAGAAGCGTGACGCATACAAAAGGATTTATGATACAGTCAGAAATCAGGAAAGTTGGCTCCACCCCCCTGCTAAAAATGACGCAGTTGACTAAGAGAAATTCTAGATTTCTCATTGTTCCAAAGGAATTTAGACAGTTTTGAATCAAGTTGTTTAAAACAAGTAACAGGAAGAGGGATCGGAATCATGGATAGGATACATAAAATCTTGGGAGAAATCATCATTTTAATAGAGTCAAGACGACCCCACCAAGATAAAAATAAAGGATTCCATAACCAAAGGGATCTATCAACCTTCTCTAAAGCATCAGAGATATTAACTTCAATGGACTTTTTAATGGAAGAGGTAAACAAAATACCTAAATATTTAATCTTGGATGTATTCCAAAGAAAGCCAGGAATATCAAACAATGATCTAAAACAAAATTTTGTTAGAGGAAGGATTTCAGTTTTATCGAATTTATCTTATAACCCCAAATCATAGAAAAATCCCGTATCTTCTGAAGTAAAAACAGAATCGAGATTTCAGGGTTTGAAATATTTAGAAGTATATCATCTGCATATGCGGTTAATTTTAAGTGTTTCTCACCATATTGGAAACACTCAATTTTAATATTATTTCTAATACAGGAAAGAAAAGGCTCTAGGCTAATAAATAGGAGTGGAGAGAGCGGACAACCTTGACGAACGCCTCGACTCAATGAAAATAATCTAGACAATTTCCCATTCACTAATATCGATGCCATTGTGGATTGATAAAGCAAAGAGATAAATGAAATGAATTGGGGTGCTAAACCATGCCATGCAAAGGGTTTTAACAGAAAAGACCAGTCTAACCGATCACACGCTTTCTCATCGTCTATGGAAATTGCTGCTAAGGAGTATGAAAGAGCGGAAGCTTTGCTGAGTACATTGAAGAATGTTCTAGAATTATCAGAAGCAAGTCTACCTTTGACAAATCCAGTTTGTTCCTTTCTTATCATTGCAGGTAAAAGGGGATCAAGACATATGGCTCACAATTTAGCAAAAATGTATAGTCTGTATTGAGCAGCAATATTGGCCTATAATTTTTACAAAAATTATGATCCTTACCTTTCTTTGGGAATCAAAGCTTCTTTAAATGTTCCCCCTGTATAGCCAGATCCTGTGAAGAATTGAAAAGCTGTAAAAGTATGGGAAGCAGAATGTCAGAAAAATATAGAAAGAATTCCACTGTGAGTCCATCCATACCAGGAGTCTTACCTTTTTTTAGAGAAAGAAGGGCATTACAAATTTCTGACGAGGAAATATCTATTTCAAGAGAAGAGACGTCAAATAAAGTCTTATTAGGGTTTGGAATTTTCTTTAAATAATCATCGATCTGTAAGGAGGTCGGGAATGACTCATATTTGACGAATTCAGCTAAGATATCGTCATCCTTTAAAAAGGGACTTACCAGTATCCGTAATTATAGACTTCATTGTGTGGCGTTGCTTTCACACTTTTAAATAATTAGCAAGAAGTTAACCCTATTTATTTTGAACCCCATAATAGCGGGCGCTACTGCATAGAAGAAAAGAAGCGGCATTGTCCAACGAGATTTGTTCAATTGCAATTTTGCCTGAATAAATTCTTGTATATTAAAATTAGAAGAGGAAGAATAATATCGATGCTCTAAACATTTAATTTTTAGAAGTAGAGTTTGATGGTGTGTATTAAAAGTTTTTTTTTTTATTAGAGACAAAATTTATTATATTCCCACGAGCTTCAGCCTTAAACGAATCCCATAACAATTGTGCGAAAACATGAGAATCATCATTGAATTGGAAAAATTCCCCCGCAAAAGCAACAAAGGATGTGGAAAATTTAGAATCAAACAGTAACAAATTATTAAATCGCCACCTATTGGATTTGGGATGTACTGGGAGTACATCAAAATCCGTAATGACTGGAGCATGGTCAAATATAACCATAGGTTAAATGGAGGAAGTAATTTGATTTTTGGAAAGTGGTTTTGAAACAAAAATATGGTCGAGTCTAGATAAGGAGCCATGTGGTAGAGAATAAAACGAGAAATCCCTACTATCAAGGTTACAGGTTCTCCATGAATCAACTAATTTACTTTGTGAGAGAAATGCCTTAAATTGTTTATGCATTCTATGGGGAGAAAATTTAATTGCAGATTGCCTATATATAAAAGGATTAATAATTTCATAGCAATCCCCTCCGAGAAGAAAATAAATCATCATTATAATGGTAAACATTGTTTAGTAACATTAGGCCAAAAAAGATAATCTGAGTGATCGAGGCCATACATATTACAAATAGTCATTATAATCCCATCAATACTTAGTTTCACAAAGAGCCATCGGAATCCGGGTCTTGAGAAATAACATTAACTGATATTTTTTTATGACAAAGCTCAATTACACCATTTTTCTTTGCGGATGTAGGAGCAGTAAAAACATTATGAATGGGCAATGGGACAGGGGTGGTGACAGCACAGACTGAAGATGGCATAGCAAGGAAACGGAACACATTAACGGACAAATGATACGAGCAAGTATAATGATCTATAGAACAACAGGAACCTGTGGAAAGAATCCAATGCAGTAACAAGGAAACCTATAATCACATTAATATAATATAATATAAAAACTGCATATGAAGGACCATCAATTGCATCATAATAGTAACAAACAGGGGCATAATGTATTAAGAGATGCATATAGTCAACGTGTAGAAGGACCAGCTGTTTCCATAGGGTTTGTAGAATGTATTCTTGGGAAATTGCGAAGAGCTGCAGGAGAGGTATATGAAGTTGTCTTATTTTGATATGTCACTTTAAACAAACATGGATGGAATAATCCAAAATGAGCTCCCAAGTCACGAAGTTGTGGACGAAGATCCAAAAATTATTTCCTCCTGTTTGCAGCAGCTTTGGACACATCCTGTGAGATGAAGATCTTACTTCCTTGCTAAGAAATTAGTTTTTTGGCTTTCGCAGCATTAAGAACTCTCAATAGATCAGTAAATTCAAGAAAGAAAATAATCACAACTTGTGGTTTAGATAATAAAGAATGCGGAGGACGATGACCAATGCGGTGTGCCCTCTGGATGTTCAATACTGTAGAAGATGGTAAATCCACTAACTTTGTGAAGAATGAAGCAAAAAATGAAATTGGGTCACTCCCTTCAAGACCTTCTGTTTCCGGTAACCCATAAAGGCGAAGATTATTGTGCCTGTTTCTATTCTCCGAATCCTCCACAAATGTCTTCAGAGTTGCCACCTCCTTCTCCAAATTAGTAATTTTATTTGTTTCATCGTGCACATCACTGACTCTTTGCTTCAAAACAGAGACTCTCACTTCGATTTGAGACCACTTATTATCAAGATTTTGCATCCGAGTATTAGTTTCTTCAATAAAAGGATGCAGTGCACATATTTCAGTGGGTTCGTACAGGTCTACATGGGAGAGGAAAAGTTTTTGGGGAGAAATTGAGGTGGGCGTGGATGAGGGCGTGGGAGTGGAGGTAGAGGGAATTGATGTATGGGGTATAGGTGTGCGTGTAGTGGGTAGTGGTGACTCCTCAGTATGCTGTGGTGTGGTGGATGTCTGATGGGTGGGTGTCTTGGTGCGTTTGAGTGTTTTGGGAGGTGGGGGTGGACACAGTGGGAGAAGATCGACAGCTAGTGGGGATGTATGTTGGGTGGGTGTCTGCAAGTCGGTGAGTGTGCTGCGTGTGTCAACTACAGTGGAGGTGGTGAGTGCAGGTGTGGTGTAAGGGGTGCATGTATGGCTGTCTGCTATTGTGGTGAGTGCAGGAAGAGGAGCAGTAACAGTGAGTGAATGTGCAGTGCATGAGGGTGTGCATGTAGAGGGGACAGACAGGGATGCGGAAGAGGCGGGCACACTGGGGGAAGTGGACATTGTTGTGTGTGTAGGTGTCTGTTGGCTGTGTGAATGCTTGTGGTTGGATGTGTGGTGCTTGTGTTTTGAAGTGTTTTTCTTGTGTGTTGATGTGCTTGACTGCGTGTCTGAATGTGTGCCTTGGACGGGTGAAGAGAGTGGGGTGCTGGAAGGGGTAGAGGAGGTTGGAGGGGGGATGGAATGGCCAGGGAAATTGGCGGCCGTCCAAGAGGAGACTAGAGCCTGAAAAGATCTCTGTAGGGCAGACACGGTACCGTGACTGCCATCCAGATAGGCATTAGTCTGCTGCACCTCTGAAGCTAGCCCCTGGATGGCATTGATGATTGTTGTCTGTCCTACAGAGATGGTTCTCAGGAGGTCAATAGCCTCCTCTGTGAGGGCAGCAGGGCTGACTGGGGCAGGGGAGGAGGTTCCTGGGGCGAAGGAGACACTCACCTTTCTGGGTGGGCGGGCATGGGCAACTCAGTGGGGAGCAGAAGGGAGGGCGCTGATGGTATGGATGGTGGCGGAAGATCTCACTGTCGTGATTTGTCCACTAGTGTCCGCCACCACCGGAGGACCCCCATCGGAGGAGGTTTCAGAGTCACTACCCCCTGTGGTAATAGCCTCCCCTGTGGAAGTCCCTCGCCCTCCCACCAACTGGTCCCCTGGGTGTCCGTTGTCTCTGCCTCGGAGGATCCGTGGGCCCCTGTCTCCCCACTAGCCTCAGCTCCCTCGCCTGATGTTGATGCGGTACCAGACACACAAAAGAGAACAGTGGTGGGGAGACCAAACAGGAGAAACACTTGTAAGTAGCTGAATGCTGATACACAATGGCCAGACATACACCTACCCAGCAGACACACCCAACAGGCAGCACCGTGCACTAGGCCCATGACCAAGGCCCTGACTACTGAGCAGTATACTGACCTACACCCATATCCTGTCATTACATTGAAGCTGAGGTAGGTGAAACCTGACCGGGACACCCCTACACCCTTTGGGGAGGAGACAGTAGCTGGACAACAGTCAAAAACCCTGCTCTAAGCACCTTGAGCCCTATCACACACACACTCATCCTTCCAGGCTGAAGTATGGGCTGTGAGTACTCACCCCCTTGTGACTGCTGTGCAGCATTCAAGCGCCCATCCAGGTGTGGGTACGCCACTGCCAGGATCCTTCGCATGAGGGCGGTCAGTCCCCGATTTGCACCCCTACCACGCTGGGAGGACTTCCCCAGCTGGGCCTCTCTGATCTTCTGCGCTCAGCGCCGCAGGTCCTCCCACCTCTTACAACAGTGGGTTCTCCGCTGGTTGTAGACCCCCAGGGTCCATACCTCCTTGGCGATGGCATGCCAATGTGCCCTCTTCTGGTGGGTGCTGATCTAGTAGGGAGACACAGAGAAGAAACGCAGATTTCAGGAACCTGCACGATGGCAATAGCTGGCTGACTGTTAGACATAGGACAGACAGTACTCCCAGACATGCAGGACAGTTGCACTCAGCATTCCATGCACCAAGCCCCATCCTGGCTCACAGGAGTGCACATCTGAGCAATCCACTCCATCCATTACACACACAGTGCCCCCCAAACCCGGATTCACCTGTACCTCTGGCCGGCTTTAGAGTCTGCTGTACAGGGGCAGGACCCCTTCCACCAGTTTCTCCAGTTCTTCCTGGGTGAAGGCCGGTGCCCTTTCCCTTGCACCACGTGGAACATCCATAGCCAGAGGCTGGCCACAGCAGTAGACAGAGCGGAGTACTTGTCCGCACAGGATCAGGGAGTCAAGTGATCACATGATGATGAACGCGCGTACGTTAAGCGGCGGAATGGACCGTCACCGCCGGCGGCGATCATGATACGCCAGGATTCACCATTGGTATCCATGTTAGCCAATGAGGGTGCGAACAGCGGTCAACACCGCCGTATGCTGTGACGTCAACCGCTAACGGTCTTAGGTCATTTCCACTACGAAGGGGTAGAACTACATTGGGCAGACATTTTGCCATCACCTATGCATCTTGAAATTCAAATTACTCACAATGCTGGGCCTACTAGCCATAGGAAGCACCTATGTCTCTATCCATAGAGTATATGATCACACATGATTTACTCCATTCCCTCTCAGTGATGTAAATATACATCTGTCAGGTTGCAGTTACTGTACAGACACTACTATGAAGAATGCAGTGAATATTTATAGCAAATATGCCAGTGTATGTATGCGCATGACTCCTTGTTCTTACCCCTCGTAGGTACCGACCCTTGTGGCGAGGAAGGGCACCATCAGTGTACAGACCACTTGTGATTATGGGGACCATGGTGGAGCGTCACTTACAGACTCACACGTGGAACTATTCAGGACCTATGTGCATTACTGGATCCTGCACTGACTCCCGGAAATCGTAATCAGCATGCCATTCCAACGTAGGTGCAGGTGCTCTCCGCACTACATTTCCTGGCCACGGGCTCTTTTCAAGTGACAGTGGGCATGGGTGCTGGTTTCACACAGCCAATGTTCAGCCAGGTACAGACCAGATTTCTGAATACATTTGTAGAACATCTGCAATCATATGTGCGATTCCCCCAAAGTGCTGAGCTCCCTGCCATCAAGTCTGACTTCTATGCCTTTGCAAACATTCCCCATGTTACTGGTGCCATCGATGGAACCCACATACCCATCATCCCCCCAAGAGTGAGTGAACAGCTGTACAGAAACAGGAAGAACTTTCACTCCATGAACATCCAATTGGTATGTACTACAGACCAGTACATATCCCATGTGAATGTCATGTGTCCGGGTTCAGTCCATGATTCATTGTTTTGAGGAACAGTAGTGTGCCACAAAAGATGGAACAACTCCAAGAGGACAGAGGGTGGATCTTAGGTAAGTGTGCCTGTCACTAACTGACACAATGCAGAAAAACAGCCTGTCAGACTAAGGACATTCCAATGACGACTCTGTATTGGCCATTTCTCTAGGTGATTCTGGCTATCCAAACGTGCGTTGGCTCCTGACACCAGTGAGGAATCCCAGGACGGATGCAGAGAGGAAATACAATGAGGCCCATGGACGTACTAGGAGGGTGATAGAGCGTACTATAGGTCTCCTGAAGGCTAGATTCCAGTGCCTACTTATTTCTGGGGGTTCTCTGGCCTATGGGCCTGATAAGGTGTGTAGGATAGTCGTGGCGTGCTGCATGCTGCACAACGTGGCAGTGAAACATTCAATCCCCCTTTTGAAGGTGGAGGGTGCTATAGGTCCTTATCTGTTACCTCAGAGAGGTGAGAAGAGTGATGCTGAGGATGAGAAAGGGGAAGATGTCATTTCCAGAAACCAACTGATACAACTCTACTTCCAATAACTGTCTGGGACTTTAGCCTGTATATGTGGTTAGTGACTGATACTGTAGGTTTGCAATGTCAACAAGGGGGAATTGGTCATGATATGCGAGTCATGGACCTCTTCAGCATGGTACAGACAGACAACATATGCATTACCTTCTTGACTATTTTGAAACACACTGTACCACCACCGTGCACAATTTGCCAATAAAGTTTACCCCTGCCTGTTGCATCATTACTCCACTTTGTTCAACATTGAAGAAAGGGGACAGTGTTACAGGTGAGATATGTTGTTTATTGGTGGAATACAGAGAAATGTGCTATGTACAGTGATGGAAGTCGTAATGGTTGGGTGTCCTCAAAACCGACTTGGTGGCAGGCCTGTTTGACATCATAGGTGGGTCCTATTTGTAGTTTAGTACTTTATTTAGCCCTCAGCTAAGTGCAGTTCGTGAATAGGTGGGATGGTTGCTTAGCAGTAGTAGCGGTGTCAATTGTTGGAAGTGGGCTTGTTCTTAGCTGGGTTTCCAGTGCCATATCTTGGCCTGAGACTATGGGGGTCATTCTGACCCTGGCGGCCGGTGACCGCCAGGGTCACCGACCACGGGAGCACCGCCAACAGGCTGGCGGTGCTCCTGAGGGCATTCTGACCGCGGCGGTTCAGCCGCGGCCAGAAAGGGTTAACCGGCGGTCTCCCTCCGGTTTACCACTGCCCTTGTGAATCCTCCATGGCTGCGGAGCGCGCTCCGCAGCCATGGGGATTCTGACACCCCCTACCGCCATCCTGTTCCTGGCGGGTCTCCCGCCAGGAACAGGATGGCGGTAGGGGGTGCCGCGGGGCCCCTGGGGGCCACTGCAGTGCCCATGCCCATGGCATGGGCACTGCAGGGCCCCCCGTAAGAGGGCCCCACAAAGTATTTCAGTGTCTGCTAAGCAGACACTGAAATACGCGATGGGTGCAACTGCACCCGTCGCACCCCTGCAACTACACCGGCTCAATTCTGAGCCGGCGTCCTCGTTGCAGGGGCATTTCCTCTGGGCCGGCGGGCGCTCTTTTGGAGAGCGCCCGCCGGCCCAGAGGAAATGTCTGAATGGCCGCCGCGGTCTTTTGACCGCGGTGCGGTCATTCAGCGGCGGTACCTTGGCGGACGGCCTCCGCCGTCCGCCAAGGTCAAAATGACCCCCTATGTTTGGGCGCATGCTGTGGAGCTACTTGGGGTGACATGGTAGGACCTTGTGATTCCTGGGAGGGTATTTCCTGTGCTGTTTCAGCTGCTTGGGACAACTGTTGCTGGTTGTCCAGGGCTGTAGTGGGGGCCTCTTGTCCGGTGTGGGTGTCTGAGGGTTTGTTGACCAACTGCAGCAGTGCTCCAGCAATGGTGGCCATTGTGGCATTGTGTTCTTTCGACTGCTCCATGGCCTGTTGGTGGTGATCCAGCTGTATCCTCTGACTTTGCTCCAGTGTGGTTACCATCTGTGCCAGCCTATTTTGGGTATGTTGGTATGCCCCCAGTACCTGTGCAATGACGTCCTAGGCTGCTGCATCTATCCGGTGCCCTACCCCATGACCCACAGGGACACTTGACCTTGCCCTGGCCCCCTGTGCCTATGTCCTGCCCCTGCGCAGGTCTTGACGTGACACTAGTACTGGGGCCCTTGTCTTCCTGCATGTTGGGGGTGGGAGACTGTGGCCTCTGTTGCTGTGTTCCACCTGTTTGTGCCCTGTGTCCACTGGTGTGGGCACACCTCCCCTGGCCTGCTGGTCTTGACTGGGTGTTAGGGGTGACAGTATTTTTCTGGGTGGGGCTGCTGCATGGTGAGCATCCAGGGCTGAGTAAGGGCCCTGTCTGCTCATCAGTGTCCAGGGATCCTTCACCAGTGTCCTGTGATGTGCCTCTGTCTCCCTGGAATGCTGTGGCACTCCTTGTCCCCTCCATTAGGGTTGCATGGGTGGTGGTGCCTGTTGGGGGACATAGAAATGTTTGTTACATATGCATGAGGGTTTGAGGTGGACTGTACTGTGCAATTTAGTGCTGGTGTGCCTTTCAGTGGCCTTCATGGGTGCCTTTGTGAGGTGGACATTGCATTTAGTGGCAGTGGTGGGGTTACATTGTGATGAGGGTTATTATTCAATTGTGGGTACGTGCAGGGGTGGGTGGCTGTTCACAGTGGGAATGATGTGGGCCTGGTAGAGAGTTATGGGTGATGCAGGGTGGTGAATGTGGTGGGTAATGGCTGGGAGGGGTGTGGGTCTAGGTGGGTGTGGGTGCGGTGGGGTGGTGCATGCATCACAGGTATGGTGTATATGGGGTAAATGTAGATGACTTACCCAAGTCTATTCCTCCAGTGAGTCCAGTGAGTACCCCTGGGTGCAGGATGGCGAGTACCTTCTCCTCCCAGTCGGTGTAGTCGGGTGGTGTGGGTGGCAGTCCTCCACAGTCTTCTGCACTGCGATGTGGTGCCTGGATGCCATAGCCCAGACCTTCCCCTGCAGGTCGTTCCATCTCTTGCGGATTGCGTCCCTGTTGCGTGGATGGTGTCCCACTGCATTCACCCTTTTGACAATGGTCTGCCACAGCTCCATTTTCCGGGCGATGGGTGTGTGCTGCACCCCGGACCCGAATATTTGTGGCTCCACTTTTAGGATCTCGTCCACCATGGTCCTTAGCTCCCTTTCGGTGAAGCGTGGATTTTTTTGGGGGGACGTGGTGAGGGAGGTGGATAGCGTCGACTGGGGACGGTGTTTGGGTGCTCCTGTGTGGGTCGCTATGCATTTCCTGTCTGCTGGCGTTCTCTGTCTGGCTCTGGTGCTCTCCGTCTTCTGGTCCTGGTTTCCTTTCAAGGGATTGTGGGGTGTGTCTGGGGGTGTTTTATGGTGTTCTGGATGTATGTAAGGTGTGTGCTAAGCCTAGCCAATGTGTGCATTGGTTGCTGTTGGGCCCACTTGCCGCCCGTGGCGGTTGCAGCCGCCAATGGTCATCCGGCCTCCACTGTCCACTGAGGTGATTTGTGCATCATTATTTGGAGGGCGGGATGTGGGTGTGCTTGGCGGTGGCGGGGTGGGGTATACCGGGATTCCCGCCGACAGGGTCCTGCCGGGGAGTGGTGGTGTGGGAATGTTTGGCGGGGTTTGGTTTGCCCATATAAAAAGAAAAGCCTTCAGTAAGGAAGCAAATTACACAGGAACTCCAAATATATATTGATAAAGCAGCAAAAATGAATTTCATGGCTTACGCAAGAAACTGCGAACGAAGTCACCGAAGATTCACAGTCCAAGCAGATAAGCACTTTATATTAGTGAGCAATTAATGTTCAAGATGGCTGCTCTCATGAGGCAAAATATAAAGCATAATTTAAGAGCCAAAAAAAGAAGCCAGGCGACATTTAAAACGATGAAAACGCTCACCAAAACATCCAACAGGTTAATATATGCGAAGCGCCATGAAAAATAAAGAAAAAACTGATCTGGCACCTAAAGTGTGTCTGACGATGCGCGGAGCTTCATTGTCAGGTGGCCTTCGTGGCTGGCAGCTCACGCACCTCCCCTTTCCTGCCTTTTAAAATTTTTCTCTTTCTTTCTTTCTGTCATTTTCTTTACTTCTTTTATTCTTTTTTTTCCTCCTTCCCCCTTTCTCTCTTTCCTTCTTACTATTTTCTTTCTTTCTTTCTGTGACCAGCACTTGTGCGGTAAAATACATTTTATCCACACAATCACTGAACATTCGGCTTCCTGGCTTTGTCAATGTCGCCATCTTGTTTTTCAGCATGTTTTTTTATAACTCCAATTACACATTTCATCAGTTCACAGTTCAATACAACAAAAAACGGACAACTTTATAGAGTTACTTCATCTATGCCAACCATCCTAACCTTCTTTTTGTAATAAAAATAATGTTTGTGGTGGATTCCTGAACAAAATGAACATACATAATGAAATTGGGAATACTTGGAATTGACGGGTCACTGTTGTCTATCTTTTGTGCCAAAAAGCAAGATGGAGACATTAACAAAGCCAGGAACCCGAAATGCGTCTGTCGTTGTGTGAATAAAATGTATTTTACCACGCGAGTGCTAGTCCACTCTTGTTTGGATTGCGACATATATATCACTATGGTGAAAATGGACAACAAACAGTGATACATGAGGGATATAAAAGCCTTAGACGCCATCTTGAAACAAGTAAATCACAATAAATGTCTATGAATGTCTATAACTCAAAACAAAATTAACACAAATACCGTGTATATCACATTATAACAGGAGTGAAGAGAAGTGTATCTGGTGTGATGTATCAATCTTCTCAATAGCCATCAAGAATATATGTACGGAAGAGCGAGAACACTGAATAAAATGTTACATTATGCAATGAGGTTTCTATCAATCTGGCGATGCATGTTTACTGCTGTTTTTATATACCTCATGTATCCCTCATGTATCATTGTTTGTGGTCCATTTTCACTTTTGGTGATTCATCCTTTTTTAAACCTATGTGTGACAGAGTGTAGCAGGTGATAAAGGCCGCAATGACAGCTGAAACGTGTTTGTTTGCAGTAAAGTGTTCCTTTTTTCATTTACCTTCTTAAGTGAGTGTCTCTACTTTGTGAAAGTGATTTGCTTTGAGATACATACATTATCTACTAGCGGTCACCAGTAATTAGTTATAGTTAGTAGCTGGTTTCTTTTGATAAAAAAACGTTTTTGGGCTGGCTGATATCTTTGGCACCGGTTGATGAATCTTATCGAAGCAGTGATAGCCCTTGTCTGCCCATATAGTATCTGCAGGGAACCCCCAGCCCCATATCTGAATATTAAGGAGGGAGTTTCTATCTGTGATCTGCTGGCAGTCCTCCTCAGTAGCTGGAGTGATGAGGACAGGTTCAGCAGAGCTGCGACGGCATGATACAGCGTAAGATGGATGGCAAGAATGACCCCTCCAAACTTATTTGCCAGTGTGGTGTTTTTATAACAAAATGTATTGTTCTTAGAACTGGCCTAACATGATAATCAGTTTTTTTCTATGTAAGGTGGACATTGTACTCTTGGACAGACAATACTCTGTAAGTTATCACCTACAGCCTTAAGCAGAGCACAAGATGAAAATGTCGTGCAAATAACTAATAACAATTTCTGCTTGGATAGGCAGCTACCAAAAAAATAATAAAACACCTCCGCTAAAGTGAAGCCATGCTAAAATAATAAAAATAAATGATTGAAATTAATTAGGAAAAGGGCAAAGGCTGCAGGCCAAAGCTAAAATAAGGGTGCCCAAGTAAACGCTAAAATGAACCCACGACAGGCTGGTCCTCCAAGAATTATTTCAGTATGGTTCACCCCACGCCAATTCTTCCCATTTTACACCTTTACATTGGTTCATCAGGTCTTCCACCAGTTACTCCTGCATGTGCTAGGACTCATCTGGTATGGTCCTGTATCAGCAAAGTTCTGCATGTCCTCAAAGTCAGTTGGTCTGCTCCTCCCTTAGCTGCTTCCTCAGGAGTCATCTGTTCTGTTCCTCCACCAGGTAGTTCGGCATGATCCACTCTGATCAATTCTTCCTATGTTCTGCAAATTTCATTGGTTTATGAGGTCCTCCACCAGGTGGTTTCACATGTGCTAGATGTTAGGTGGTCAGCTCCTCCATCAGGTAGTTCTGCATGCTCTAGGAGTCATCTAGTCTGTTCCTCCACCAGGTAGGTCTGCATGATTTACTCCAAGCCAATTATTCCTGTCTTAGTTCTTCTTTTCATTGGTTAATCAAGTCCACCATCAGGTAGTCCTGAATGTGCTTGGAGTCATGTGGTCTGGTCTACCATCAGGTAGTTCAGCATGTGCTAGGCATCATGTGATGTAGCATACCATTAGGTAGTTCTGCATGCGCTTGAATTCAACTTGTCTGAACTTCCATCAGTTAGTTTGACTTGTGCTGGGAGTGAGCTGTTTTGGTGTTCCATCTAGTAGTGCCACACATGCTTGATGTCAGCAAGTAAAGTGCTCTATTCGGAGTACCACACTTATTAGGAGTCAGCTGTTCTGAAGCACCATCGAGCAGTGCCACACTTGCTAGGAGTCAGCTGGTCTGGAGAATCATCGAGTAGTGCCATACTTGCTAGGAGGCAGCTGGTCTGGAGCATCATCGAGTAGTGCCACATGCTGGGAGTTAGCAGGTCTGGTCCGCCACCTAGCAGTGCCATGTGCTGTGAGTGAGATTGTCTGGTGTATCATCGAGTAGTATCACATGCTGGTAATCAAGTGTCAACTGCTTATCCTGATACTTCAGCTTTCAGAACACCTGTCTTTAAAGTATACTCCCAATTTCTCCCAGTACCTGTATGTGGACATGATGTTATACTCAGAAGTACCATACTCTAAGCGACCCACAGTTTATGTGGAGAAGGAAAAGCTCCATTACAGATACTTCCTTTAAGGGGTCCAAGGTCTAGTCTTTCAACGTTGTTGAGTCTTGGAAAATATTTTACAAAACGATGTCCTGTGAAATTGGTTTCTTTCTGGGCCACACACATTCTTTAATCGTGTACTGGAGCACTAGAATTCTTCACTCCAGATACTAGACCACCTATAGCTTTCACTGGCCATACAGGGTCTGCCTGCATTCTCCACAAAGGATTCTAGGGCACCAACATATTTCACTGGGGATACAAGGATCACTAGCATTTCTCACTGGGGATACTGAGGCCACAGCACCCTTCACTGGGATTGGGAACTAACATCTTTCACTGGAGATACAGGCAACACCAGCATTGTTCAATGTGGATGCAGGGGCCACAGGCATTTTTCACTGGGGATACTAGGGCATAAACATCCTTCACTGGAGGACACAGGGGGACTAGAATTGTTCACTAGGGATACAAGGGCCACCAGCATACAACACTGGGAACTAGGCCACCAGCCTCTTTTACTTGGACCACTATGGCTCAAGCATCCCTCATTGTGGAATTTCCAGTGGAGATACTAGGGCACCATGAGCCCTCATGGGGATACAGGTTTCGTCAGCATCCTTCAGTGCACTGGAATCCTTCCCTCTTTGTACTGGTACCACCTGCTTCTTTTACTGTAGATACTAGAGCCCCAGGAATTCTTCACTGGGGTCTGTGCATCTTTCACTGGGGTCAGTGGGGCACCAGCATCCTTCACTGGGGTCACCGGGGTTCCAGCATCTTTCACTGCAGTCACTGGGGCATCATCATCTTTCCCTGGGGATCCAGAGGCATCAGCACTTTTCAATGGAGATACTGGGGCACCAGCATGGCTTACTGAGGATACAATGGCCTACCAGCATTGTTCAGCTGGGATACCAGTGCCACAAGCATCCTACACTTGAGCATCTATGGCATCCGCTTCCTTCACTGGGGATCTGTAGGCTCTGGAATATTTAACAGGGGACACTGGGGCTTTGTGGGGGATAAATTGACTTCTGAGATCCCTCAATGAGTCACTGAGTTACCAGAATCCTTCATTGGGGCTATTGGGGCACCAGCATCTTTCACTGGGGCTACAGGGGCACAGACAACCCTCAATGGAAATGAAGAGGCCACTGGTATCATGTATTGGACAACTAGGGCTTCAGCCTCCCTCAGTGGGGAAATAGAGGATACCAGCAACCTTCAATTGGGACAATGATGTATCAGCATCCTTCACTGAGTAGACTGGAGCACCAGTATCTTTCACTGTAGAGAATGGGTAACCAGCATCTTCTCCGGGGATACTGGGGCCACTGGCATCCTTCAGTGGGTGTACTAGGGCACCAACTTCCTTTACTGAGGAAACCTGGTCTACCAGTGTCTTTTAGTGGGAGAAAAGGGCACTAGACACCAGATTTCTTCATTTGGGCAACTAAGACAACAGTTTCCTTAAATGGGGAGACAGGTACACCAGCCAGAACCTTTCACTATGGGTTCAGAGGGTATCAGCGTCCTTCACTGGGGGTACAGGTCTACCAGCCAGAATCTTTCACTGGGGATTCTAGGGACCCAGAATCCTTCACTGAGGATACTAAGCCCTGATATCTTTCACTGGGATACTAGGGCCCCAGCATCCTTCAATGTAGTTAGTAGGACCCGACATCCTTCTCTAGGGATACTAGGGCGCAGCATCCTTCATTGTAGATATTCAGTCTCTGGCATCCTTCACAGGGAATACCAGGACCCCTGCATCCTTCCTTGGGGACACTAGGCCCGGCATCCTTCACATGGGATGCTTGGGCCTCGGCATTCTTCAAAAGGGATACTAGAGCCCCTGCATCCTTCATTGGGGATACTAGGGCCCCGGCATCCTTCACTGTAGATACTAGGGCCCCAACATCCTTCACTGTAGATACCAGGACCCCAGTATCCTTCACAGGAGAAACTGGGGCCCCAGCATCCTTTACTGTGTATACTAGGGCCCCAGCATGCTTCACTGGGGATACTAGACCCCGGGGATCCTTCTCTGTGGACACTAGGGCCTAGTATCCTCCACTGTGGATACCAGCTCAGCATCCTTCACTGGGGATATTAGGGGTCCAACATACTTCACTGTGGATACTAGGGCAGCAGCATCATTCACTGGGGATACTAGGACATGAGCATCTTTCACTGGGAACGTAAGGTTCACCAGCATCATTCACTGTGGATAGTAAGGCCCCAGCATCCTTCACTGGGGATAATAGAGCACCTCTATTATTCACTGGGGATGCATGGACCATCAGAATCTGGGGCATAACGTGACGACTGTCCTTCTTTCACCCTCTACCCACTATGAAATAATACTTGAACAGTGCCTCTGGCATCAATTTTGAGTGTCCATAGGACACCCTTTACTCATTATGAAATAACACGCAAATAGTGCTTCCAGCAGTCACTGGTGAAAGTCCTAGGGTCATAGTCTACCCTATTGTGAAATAGTACCTGAACATTGCCACCTGCTGGTCACAGCCCTCAGGTACAGCTGTTTACTTCAAGACTCTTGGAAAGAAGTCCTTCGTCACTCATTGCTATCTTTTGGTTTCACAGATATATTCTCACTCCTCTTGGTGGTGCTGCTAGCCATTTGCATCTATCTTTTGTTTGTGGATATTGAGAACATATATACAGTAATGGAGGTAAGCAAAATTTCTAACAAGCATTAGCAAAGGCAATTTGCCCATAAGTGAAATTGTGCATGTGATTGTAAGAATGTGTGTACGGTGTGAAGAATAGATAGATGACTGGATACATGGATGGATAAATGGCTGAGCGAGTGCATGAGTGGATGGCTTCATGAATGTGCATTTTGTCATGCCACTGGTACAGTATAAGCATAGTAGTCCCTTCCGATGCTGTTGAAATTGTACTCCTGGCTTCCTAACCTTTGCTGGGCGATGAACAGCATTTGTGTGTCAGCCCAAGTGACGAGCAGCTTCTTTACCACAAAAGAACATAGATACTTGAATGTGCTACAAAAGGACTGAAATATGAATTGGCATGATAAGGAATCCATTGTGCTTAAATAATGAGCCTGAATTGCCAGACCAAAGACACAGATTTTTTTAAAGCAATACTTGAACAATAATGACAGATGAAAAGCCCAGGGCCATATTTACAAGGCCCTAGTGCCACCTTGCACCACATTGGCATCATCCGTTTTTTACGCTATTATGGCTCAACAAGGCAATAATTGATGCATCATATTTACAAAGTGGCACAATGTATGCAATGAGCCACTATTCAACCTCTAGTGCCACATTATGCCTGCTCAAAGCAGGTGTTAAAAGGACGCACCCATTGAAATCGATGGGCCTCCTTGCACTTTGCTGCACTAGGCTCAACATTTTTTATGCTAGTCCAGCAAAGCGCCACAATAGCATCAAACATTTTGACGCTATGGCCTAACGTACTCCATGCTGCACTGTATTGTAAATATGGCTCACCCATGGTGTTGTTAGGTGGTGGAAAGGGTGCACGAAATCTGTCGCATCAGTACTAATGTGCCAGATTCTTGTAAATATGGGCTACAGTATGCCAAGACTACTCTACCTGGATTAATTTTAAACTTCGTTCTCGTAATTTACAAAGTTTTTGTAACTTTGTGTTACGCTTGCTATGTGAAATTTCCGAAATTCTCGAAATTCACACATTCATATAATTAGATGCCATTGACTAAAAAATTAAACGCAAACATATGGGAACAACAGAATACGAGCAGCTGTGTTTCCTAGTGCATTTCTTTGGGCACTTTTATTTAATGGGAGATGCAATTCTGTAAGGTAACTGGCTACTCCTTCCTAAGAGGTTTATGGCATAGTAGTGACAAATGGTACATTTTGCAGAATGCAAAAATGTGGAATTTAAATACAATTTAAAAGGGGATCTTGGGGTACTTTGCTACTGCAAACTTTTTACACGTGGCCGAGGGTTTGTCTTGTGAATCCAGTACTCTGCACATGTTATGGATTTTGTTCTGCTGTTACTACTGTGCGAGCATTAATCCAACATAAGTGTTGGCTGAATTTGCTGACCAGGACCAAGGGCAATTGTAATAGTATGAATTGCACAACGGTTCACTTTGGACTAATTTCAAAATAATGTTCAACAACATGTGGATGAATAATTCATCTAGAAAAGAAAATCAAACATTAAAACATTTTAAACAAGCAACCAAATAGTTGAGTTATTAAATGTATGTATTTACATATAGGCAGTGCTGTCAACGATAAATTGGTCTGATCAGTGATCACACACTGCGAGATAAGTGAAAAAGTGACATGCATATTCATAGACAAATGACTCAACGCCAAAAATTTGACATTTGGGCAACAAGTCTATGTGTTGTCTAACTTTTACAGTGTTTCAGCCTTTAAAATTAGAGAGAGGACCTCATCAGGACTAGAGAAGAGTAAAGAGCACTATGTTGTGATAAAAGAATATGAGCAACCAGTAATCATGTTGGGGCTGTTGCACCATATAGTCTGTGTAAACCCAGTGGAGATTACGTATATAAATGCCATTAAATACTCAACTATTTGATTAGGTGTTCACATTGAATAAGCCACTAAAGCTGGTACCAGTATCCTGGACAGCATTGACCTTGAACCAAAGACATTTTGTTGCGTCGGTTATTGACTCTTGCAGAAGGGTTTCTAGAGGCTGCACTTTCAAAGACCATCAGGCACACACCAATCAGATCACCATTTCACTTGGTTCCTAAGGAGCAAATAAAGAGAGTAATGGGCTCTGTCAGTATTAGTCTGGCCAGTGGGTATGTTCTCTTGGAAAATAACCATTACAGCATCCTTTACATTCTTGTCTGAAGTTAGCCGCTGAGCTCAGGTTTTGGTTGGACCCTTTATTTTCAAACCAGAATTAGAATCTGCCATTGTGGAGTCTATTTTTCTTTATACTCTGAGGTTCCCTTGTATTTATGTAAAATGACCAAATATTTGAATATTGTATGTAAGCAATTTCCTGATCCAACTGCTGCTCTAACCTTATCACACATGTTTCATTAGGTTTTATTGTAGAAGTATGTTATTTGATGTTGATTGGTGTCCTCTTTTAGATATAACATTACTGCTTTCTCTATTGTCCACTCTTTTTGGTGCAGATTTTTAGAAATTGATCAACAACATTTGCAAGATTATGACAGGCTTCCATAAAGTAAAATGGACCTAGGAACTAGGATATCAAAACAAATGAAAATGAGAAATCAGAATAATATTTCTAAACCAAACAAACTTCACATGGCATTGGTATTGAAATAAAACAGATCTGATGCAGGCATATCGAGATATGTGCGGTGCAATACGGAGACTTCACTGCTGTAGAACTTTTTTTTGAAATCCTTAGAGGTAACAAGACTAGAGCTAAAAAACTAAACTGGGAACTTGTAATGCTGTTGAAGAGGCTTCTTCATGAGCAGACTCTTCAGAATGGTCCTCACTGCTAGATGAGCTGAGATGCAACAAACATTCTACAAATTTAGTTCTAGCTGGATCAGATTTTCTATGGAGTGTTTATTGTTTCGCTACTTTGGTGCTGTTTGATGAATCTTGATTGAAAGAAGAGAAGTTTATACACTTCAACTCTATACCTGAAGGTTTTAGGGTGATCTGTGAAGCAGGGACCTAGAAAAAGTGAACTCCCCAAAACACTTTTGTCACTGTAATTTCCAATGGAATTTTAGTCAATTATATTCTCACTCTACATTAAAGATGTAGTCGTCCAACTTAAGCAGTGCTTTCATGACTCTCCAAAATTATGCGGGGACTTCTCTTTGCAGATGAAACCAGCTTGATGTCCCAGACTCCGAAAGACTTACAAATCTTATTAGGAGAATTTAACAAATATTGCATGCTAAAAGGGTTAGAAATTAACATAAAAATATCTGATTGTCCGACCCCACAGATTGCTTAAGAGAAACCTCATGATCCAAGGACAAAAACTTGAATGTGTGAAAATTATTTATTATCTAGGTGTGATGTTGGATTCTAAGTTATCCTGGGATCCCCATGTGGACAAAGCAAAAATGCTACTCATTCATAACTCTTCAGAAATGAGTAACAAATATCAGAACACAAGAGCAAAAGAAGTATCCCCTGTGCTCGAGATTTATAAACATAAGGGTCAGGGTGCCGCATTATATGGGCAGACCTGTGGGGCCAACTAATATGAAACAAACAGCGCTACTATACTATACTAGGATTGGCTGTTTCAGCACCTCTGATTCCAATGTTCTTTTATTTGAATCTAAAACAACTTGACCATCTAGCAGCTTTGAGGCCAATGCTTTATTTGTGCAGATTGTGGACCACACAAGATCTGATCCATTATAGGGAAGCATTCATTGAGTTGTTGGCTCTTGATAGATCTGTAACCTTTCCTTGTCTTTGTTATGTTAGGACATGTTTTTTTAAACTTGGCCTTAACTTTTTCTGGGATGAACCCCATACTCTTACAGTGCATTCAAAGGGCTACTTGAAACAAGTGTACTGAGATAACCTTCTCAGTAATCTTTAACACATTTCTGGATTAGTAAGGCTGACTTCCCAATTCTTAAATATTAAATCAAATGAAGAGTGGCTAGATATATTCTAACCAAGTCATGCAAAAACACTTTATATGAAAATCAGATATGATACCCTGCAAGTTAGGGCATTCACTGCCAAACGGGATCAACAGAATAAATAACAGAGATGATCCAACTTGTAGTTTTTGCAATATGGGTAGTACCAAAACTATAGAGCATGTGCTACTCTTCTGTGAAGCTTAAGAGAAGCCCAGAAGGAAATGGATTTGTCCGATTTATAGCAACTAAGAAATCAGGAAATACCAGGAAGCCTTAAGAATCTTAAGTTCCAACACTATTAATTGTATAGTGTTTGGAATAAGTACATTTTTATCAATAGCTCCACATGTCCGAGACAAGGTGGCCTTGAGCTTTTAGAATACTACAGGTTCCGATACTTCTCAAAGGTAATAATTTAGCCTCTTGGTCCCTCCTCAATTGATTTTGGATGAGCCCTTAGCATGCTTCTATAAAGCATGTTGAACAAGTAGGCCTATCTTGGGAGGAGACAATGATATTTTAATTTTTAGGGTAAAACAAGCACCTTACAACTAGTTCTGATCGTAACCAAGTATATTCTCTTGTGAATAAAATGCTAAGATCAATCATAAAGAACAATTCTTTGCTGGTGTTAACAAATTAATTGGAATATTATGAGGAGCTACAGCCAAAATGGTCTCTATTTGATTTGATCTTTAATTTTGCTTTGTTTTTAACCTATGTGATACATGTTCATTGGATATACAATACAGTTCTATCATTTTAGCAATAGTATAGAATGATTAGTGCACTAAATTGACTTGTTTTAAATATTTATTATGCAATTATAGAATCAGAATTTTATATTGGACATAAGGCTGCTGTATTTAATATTTTAGAGCTAATGTGATATTATGAATTTAAGTGTGTTTTATGTATCATTGTATCTGAAATAAACAGTATTGTTGTTGTTGCTAGTCAATGATACAAAAATGATTTAAAAAAATGGTAAACAGAATTACACCAAATTAAAATCTTATTATCATTCTCAAGACATGCGAGTGCAAATGTCAACATGATCTTGTGGTGGAAATGAAGACGCATGAGGATTTTCTAGAGAAGAGAAAGCTGCATGTGATGAGTTGCGGAGCGAACCAATTACTAGAATCTCAATGTTGATATATTTTATTGACAGGTAGCTTTCATTTAGCCCTCTTGAAAAGAGATCACTGACATACATATTGTTTCCTTATACTTATAATGGTCAGTACAAAAATATCAAAACAAATATTGTTTCACACTAATATAGTTAGAAATAAGACAAAAATAGTGTTCATCAATAAATATATAGTTTAAAATAGTAAATCTTGAATATTGTAATACATAATGTTAATATAATGTGTATTAAATACATTTAAGTAACATTTGCATGTGTATGTTTATACATGCATATATATATATATATATATAGCATACCACTATTATTAAACAATATGGGGCAGATCTTAGAGCCCCTTGCACCATATCTCATCTAATGCACATCATTTTTTTTATGCTAATGGTGCGATATTATGGCAAACAGGCCTCACCATATTTTCAAAGTGGCTCAATGCATGCATTCCACCACTTTGCAACTCCATGTGCCACATTATGCCTGCGTCAGGCATAATGTGTGCAAGGGGGGCGTTCCCCTGTTAGGGGGGTCAAAATAAATGGTGCAAAGAAATCTTTTAGATTTCTTTGCGCCATTTCTTTCGGTATTTTTAACTCAGAGCAGGCTTTAAAAGGGTCACACCTTCGCTTATAATGGGCCCCTATGTACTGTTCTGGGTGAGCACCAACATTTTGGCGCTCACCTTGAACAGTACATCAATAGTGTCAAAAATTATGATGTTATTGTCCCTTACCCTGCGCCATGGTATGCCATATTTTAAATACGGTGCACACATGGTGCACACATGGTGGCAGTAGGGGGGGCGCTAACGGGTGTTAGGAGTGCAGCGCCACATTTCTTATATATATATATATATGACCTATTGGCGGTTGCCACTAGGTAGTTATAGTCTGGACCATGTTTTCGTAGAAAAAGTGATTTTTACTTGCCTATATCTTTTGCACCATTTGCCAAATCCCCATGAAATTTTCCAAAATAATTGGCTTGGTGATTCTTGTGCAAGGAAAGCTTTGGGGTGGTCCGTCAAACTGGGGACGAGAAAAAGGGGGCTAAAAAAATATTGCATTTCCCATGTTCATTCCCATAGGATCTCTGAGCACGTCTACAGCCCAAACCGCTGAGTTGGCAGCCATCTTGGGGTAGAGACACCCTGACCCCTTAGCACTGGCAGGGGGTCCAAGAGGGAATGCACACTTTTGTAAATTATCGCGATATTCACGAATTTGCGGCAAAAATGATTTTTAAAAAACAAGTTTGTCTCCTGCACTTTTTTCTAGGACCCCTGTGTGGGTCAAGTCCCGGGGGAGGGTTAAACATTTTGTGTGGTGGGGTGTATCCTGTCCCCCCTGGCCCCATGGACCACCTCCTCCCTGGGGTTTTCATTTTATATATGCGGGGCCCACGCCCTGGTTCCGCCACCTCCCCAGGGCTGTGTTAATTATAATATGTGGGTGGGGGGCTGCCCCTTCCCACTGCCCCTAGGACCACCACCCCGGGGGAAATATTTAGGAAATAAATTAGGTCTTTTTGGGACTCCAAAGCCACAGGGACCACCACCCCTGGGGCTACGTCCTCATTAGAGGGGGGCTCTGTGGCCCCCCTAATAGAGCCACTGACGGCCCTCGGGACTGCCACACCATAAGGCCTGTTCCTGCCATGTCCCAGGGTTCCCAACTCTATCTCTCTTTCAATCTATTCTCTCACTCACACACCCACTCTGACACTCACACACCCACTCAAAGACCCACTCCGACACACACACTCACTCACAGAACCACTCAGTCCCTTATGCACTCACTCACAGCCCAAGTCCGATCCTCACACACCAGCTCAGACCCACTCAGACTGTAACAAACCCACTCACACACCCACTCAGTCACACACCCACTCACAGACCCATTGACACCCTGATGCACCCACTCACAGACCTGCACACATACTAATGAACTCATTAAAACACTGCTATATTCACTCTCACACCCATATACTCTGACAGTCACTCTTACCCCCAGATACAGCCTCCCACACATATTCTCACACCCAGCGAGGCCGAGGCCAAGTTTTGCGTGCATGCACAAAGGGCCATACACAGCATCAGTTTGGATGGTTGGCCGTAGGGACTGGCTGCAGGCTAGTCCATGTGGGCAAGCCCTACTGCGCACAGGTGAGGGTCATGCACAGTGCAAGGTTGGGTGAGTGTAGGGGGCTGGCCTGTGGCCAAACATCTTGGCCATGTGTGGCAGTGGATTTACGTACAGGCCTGAAAATTACTATACATTAAAAAAAATTGAAATTCACTAAAAAACACAAAGGTTAAAGGGACGTTATAGTTAGGTTCTGAAAACTCACGCCCTAAGGTAACTATAGATCACGGCTTCTCCATGGACAGCTAATTACTCCACACATTATGTCATTGATGACATATTCTATGACATCTTTCCTATTCTCACTACAACATTTGCAAAATAATTATTGATGAGACAACTATTCATGGCGAGGGTGTGAGCTATAGTTACCGAAGGGTGCAAGTTTTTAGTTACTTGAAAGAACTATAGCTGCTGAATTTCTGTGGTTTTGTACAAACAAATTCTGAACCTGACTATAACATCCCTGTAACCTTTGTCTTTTTCAGTGAATATATATACGTATATGTATAGCAGGAAAATGTAACAAAATCAACTCAAATACAAAACATAAATACTTACCAAAATAATTAAAATGTTAAAAAAAATCCTAAAAATATTATATATATAATGGAAAATTATAGGGCCTGATTATGAGTTTGGCAGTCTCGTGACACCATGTCTGCAGTCCAATCACCAACGGTCTGGCGAAACGGACCACCGTATTACACATTTGGCAGTCGTACCCAAAGAAGACTGCCAGTCTGCCTGCACGTCAGGTAGCACAGATTGCCACGGTCACAACGAAGCACAAACAGGCTGACGGAGTCTGTGTTTCTGCCGGACCCATTCTGAGGTTGCACACCTCCAATGTGACCGCGGCGGAGAAACTACCAGGTACTAGTTGTCGGGGAGGGACAGCATAAAAGGAGACACTCACCTGTAGGAAGCCTCACATGGGCGGAGCCGTCATGGAGCCCTTTGCAGACTTAGGGGGTCATTACAACATTGGCGGTAAAAGGCGCTTACCGCCGTGCAGAAGACCGCCAATACACCGCCGCGACCGCGGAATTCCGCCACAGCTATTATGACCCACATCTCGGAATCTGCCAAAATTCAGACACCCACACAAGTCCGCCACACCAAAGGTCAGTGTTAAACTGGCGAAAACAAAACCTCCACCTCCACGGCAACAGAAACACGCCCATGCTATTACGACCCACGATTCCACGCGGCGGTCTTTCAGCCACGGTATTCCATTGGCGGTACACACCGCCACGCTCAAAATACACACACATCTCCAAAACACCGCCACATTGGACAATTCCAAATACACACACCTGATACACATACAAACAACACTCCCACACACCCAACACAAAATAAAACACACACCCACATCACCCACAAACCCCTACGACAAAAAAATAGAGACGAAGGCCAGAGAGAGAGCACAGAATAGACAACCCCACCACACAGAGGCACACAACACCATCACCCACACAACATCCACGCACAAAACACCACACACCACTACACATCACCATACTCATCAACACATATACCACCCCACACATCACCTACACCACCCCATGTCATGCCAAAGACACCCCTGGTTTTCCAAGGAGGAGCTCAGGGTCATGGTGGAGGAAATCCCACGGGTAGAGCCACAGCTATTTGGCTCACAGGTGCAGCACACATCCATAGCCAGGAAGATGGAGCTATGGCGCAGAATCGTGGACAGGGTCAACGCTGTGGGACAGCATCCAAGAAATTGGGAGGACATCAGGAAGAGGTGGAACGACCTACGGGGAAGGTGCGTTCAGCGGTCTCCAGGCACAACATCGTGGTTCAGCGGACTGGTGGTGGACCCCCACCTCCTCCCCCACAACTAACAACATGGGAGGAGCAAGTCTTGACCATCATGCATCCAGAGGGCCTCGGAGGAGTCGATGGAGGAATGGACACTGGTAAGTCAAATCTTAACTATCATATCCCCCACCCTACCTGCATGCTATCACAAACCCCCACCCTCACACCCTCCCCTATCACTCCAACTCCTCACTAATGTACTAATAACACAAACCACACATCCCAACACCAAGCCCTCAATGACACAACTAAGCATGGTCACCCCTCACCAAAGCATGCTCACTGCACATACCCAGAACACCCCCCCCCCAACCATCATCACACAACCCCCCCCACAGGAATACTTGCACTGGTGTACACGGTGAGCCACCCATTGCACACCATGACACACACACATGCAATAATCATGCACTTATGCCCCTGCAGGATCACGAAGGACCGTCACCACACCGGAGGGTCCAGACAACTCCACTCCACCCACAGAAGAGGCCCACAGTGACGATAGCAGCTCTGCCCTACTGGATCCTGATGACCAGCCCGGACCATTGTGGGCCTCGGGACAGTCGGTTCCCCTTGCACAGACACAGGCCACCCTCTGGAAACACCAGCACAGCACCCACCCAGTGGGCCCATACCTCCCTACCCAGGACACGTCAATCAGCGGTGTGTCCACCACTACAGGGAACCCAGGATAACCCACCACCCCAACAACAACAGGGACCTGGGGGCAGTGGTAGTGGGCACATGGTCCAGGGGACGGAGGCACAGTAACAGGAACACAGGGGAACTGGGAGGGCTGCTGTGCGACAGGGGGCGGACAGGCCAAGGGAACCCACTCTCCACGAGGCCCTATCCTCCATCATGGGAGCATACCACCACTCCCAGGAGACGATGGCGACGGTCCTGGCCAAGTTTCAGGACACCCAGCGCCTGCAGGAGGAACAGTATTTGGGGTTCAGGGAGGGGCTCAGGACCATCAGCTCCACCCTGGGCACCATCGTAGGGGGTGCTGAAGGACATACAGCAGACCTTGAGGGACACCGTGGCACTCCAAGGGGCCCCTGACACTAGCATGGACGATGAACTGCCCACCACCTCCGCCGGCGCTAGTGGACAGGACACCCCGCCACAGGACCACCACACCAGCACCCCACCCCCTGCAGACGGACAACCACCCCGCAAGCGGTCCCTGAGATCCAGGAACAGGACAGAGCAAGATGGCAAGACCCCCGCCAGGAAATGAGACCACCCTGACGGTCCTCCCACTGTCCCACTTTGTTACCCTGTCCATACTTTAACTGCCCCAGCTCCACTTCCTTTGCCCACATGGCCAGTGTACCTGTGTGACCAATGGACTGGACTCTGCCATGGACGTTCCTCCACTGTCCCCCATCACCATAGTACAACCCTCCTCCATTTTTGAGCACTTCAATAAACACCCTTGAACCACCCAAAAATCTGGACTCAGTCTGTGATTTGGTAAAATGTATTATCAATGACAGTGTCAAAATGCGTTTCTAGTTGTAAAGCCAACATACCTATGTCACACATCACAAGTCCTTGAAGGATGCAAGCAGATAACACACGTTGGTAACCACACCTGTGAAACCGTAATGGAAAGGTACAACTCAGTTACCAAATAATGCTATGAAATTACACACAGGATAGAGGAAGACGTGTGACAGTTAATGTAATGGTAAAAATGAAAATGTTCTCACCTGTGTGTCACTGGAAATATTGCTGTATGACTGACTCCCTGTTGTCGTTGTCTTCTTCCTCAGCTTTCTCCTCATCACTGTCCACAGGCTCCACAGCTGCCACAACACCGTCATCTGGACCATCCTCTTGCAGGAAAGGCACCTGGCGTCGCAAAGCAAGATTGTGAAGCATCGAGCAGGCGATGATGATCTGGCATACCTTCTTCGGTGAGTAGAATAGGGAACCACCTGTCATATGGAGGCACCTGAACCTGGCCTTCAGGAGGCCGAAGGTGCGTTCGATCACCCTCCTAGTCTGCCCATGGGCCTCATTGTAGCGTTCCTCTACCCTGTTCCTGGGATTCCTCACTGGGTTCAGTAGCCAGGACAGGTTGGGGTAACCAGAGTACCCTAATAGCCATACACGGTGCCTCTGGAGTGGACCCATCATATAAGGGATGCTGCTATTGCGCAGGATGTATGCGTCATGCACTGAGCCAGGGAACATAGCATTTACCTGGGAGATATACTGGTCTGCCAAACATACCATCTGTACATTCATGGAATGATAACTCTTCCGGTTCCTGTACACTGTTCACTCCTGTGGGGGGGGACCAGAGCTACATGGGTCCCATCAATAGCACCTATGATGTTGGGGATGTGTCCAAGGGCATAGAAGTCACCTTTTACTGTAGCCAAATCTTCCACCTCAGGGAAAATGATGTAGCTCCTCACGTGTTTCAGCAAGGCACCCAACACTCTGGACAACACGTTGGAAAACATAGGCTGGGACATCCCTGATGCCATTTCCACTGCTGTCTGAAAAGACCTACTTGCAAGGAAATGGAGCACTGACAGCACCTGAACGTCAGGGGGGATTGCAGTGGGATGGCGGATTGGTGACATCAGTTCAGGCTCCAACTGGGTACATAGTTCCTGGATAGGTGCATGGTCAAACCTGTAGGTGATGATTAAATGTCGCTCCTCCATTGTCAACAGGTCCACCAGCGGTTGGTACACCGGAGGATTCCGCCATCTTCTCAATTGTCCCAGCTGACGGTGCCTAGGAAGGACAACAGCGACCACATAGTCATCAAATTTCCAGGTATGTACCCACAGATACACAGAACACGACACCAAACACAAAACCATTCCTGTATGTGTGTTGAGTGTAGGCCTAGCTATGTGTGACGCAGAAGTAAAGCAAGTGCAGCTGTGACCTCGGTCTGGAAGCGACGATGGCTGCTGCGTCTGGGGAAAAGGCCCCTGCCTTCACTGCTCAGGATTTGGAGAAACTAGTAGACGGGGTCCTCCCCAGTACACGCTACTCTACGGTCCTCCAGACCAACAGGTAAGTACACAGGGAGCACGTTGTATGGGCTAGGCCTGGGTGGAGAGGGCTCGTTGTAAGAGGGAAGGGGGCAGAGTTCAGGGAACATGAATGCATGTGAATGCATGTGCCACATGGCAAGGGTAGGGAGGGGGGACACTTACATCGACGGTGCAGTTGGTAATTACTTCTCTTCTTCCCTTGTGCATGTCATGTAGGTCAGCGCCCACCAGAAGAAGGACATTTGGCATGCCATCGCCAAGGAAGTCCGGACCCTGGGGGCCCACCAGAGACAGGGCACCCACTGCCGGAAAAGATGGGAGGACATTCGCCGCTGTAGCAAGAAGATGGCGGAGGCTCAGTTGGGGATGGCCTCCCAACGTGGGAGGGGTGCCCGTCGCACCATGACCCCCCTGATGTTCCCGATCCTGGTGGTGGCCTACCCTGAGTTGGATGGGCGCTTGAGGGCATCACAGCAGACACAAGGGGGGGAGTACACTATCATTCTGGGGACTTTGCGCGCAGTTGAGGGGTCTAGGTGTGGGAGGAGGGCTGTGGGTTTCCCTAGGCCATATGGACTTCCACAGGTTAGGCCCCTCCGTAATGCAGGCCATGTGGCACTCCACCCCACCACAGTAGAGTGCCAAGTACAGGTATACATGACCCTGTGGCATCCATGTGTGCAGATGTACACCATAGCCATGTAGTCCAGATCCCAGGAATTGCATCTGTAGAGGCCAGGAGCATGGCGTGGTGCAGGGGGCTGCTGTGCCTGTATTGTCCACCAACGGTAGCGGTATGCCATGCACTCGACCTGTCTTTCTTCTGTTGTTCCCCCCCCTTTTTCTGCTCTCCCTGTTCTTTTGTGCATCAGCATCCTCAGGTGGAGGTACAGTGGCACCGGAGCACGAGGGAGCTGCATCCCACATGGCCATGGAGGGCCACACCACGGACTCAGAATGCACCAGTGGGACGGAGGGCGAGGGGAGCTTCACGTCAGGCACCGGATCACCAACCAGCGACACGGACTCGTCCGCCGATGGGAGCTCCCTTGGGGTGGCAGCACCATCTGTGCCCCCCACTTCTACAGGTATAGCCGCTACCTACCCTACCAGCACCGCCCTCCCAGCAGCCCCTCAGCGTTCGTACCATGCCCGCTCACCCAGGAGGGTGGGCATCACCTTCGCCCCAGGCACCTCAGGCCCTGCCCCAGTCACCCCTGCTGCCCTCAGTGAGGAGGCCATTGACCTCCTCAGGTCACTCACTGTTGGACAGTCTACCATTGTGAATGCCATCCAGGGTGTAGAAAGGGAGTCGCAACACGGTAATGCATTCCTGGAGGGCATTCATTCTGGTCAGGCTGCCCTTCAGCGAACCCTGCAATCTCTGGCCTCAGCACTGATGGCAGCCATTGTCCGTGTGTCTAGCCTCCCCCCTCCAACTTCCTCCACCCAGACCCAATCCCCTGTACCCCAGCCCATCCCAAGCACACCATCAGACCAGCATACACACACCTCTACACCCAAAAGTAGCTCAGGCAAACATAGGCACCACACATCCCACAGGCACTCACACAAGCATCAGACACATACAGACACAGCAACATCCACTGCCTCCACTGTTTCCCCCTCCTCATCGTCTCCCTCCTCCCTCCCAGTGTCGCCTACACTCTCACCTGCATGCACTACATCTACAGGCACTAGGACTCGCACCAGAACACCCAGCACCACACTCCGCTCACCTGCACTCACCACCCCCATTCCCATTTACACGTCCCCTGTGTCCTCTCCCACTGTGTCTGTGACGCCCCCTCCAAAAGTACACAAACGCGGGCACCAACACACCCAACATCCATCCACCTCACGACAGCCTCCAGTACCTGCACCTGCACCTGCACACAAAACACCTAAAGTGACACCTCCTACAACCACCTCCTCTACTCCCAGACCCCCTCCAGCTACCCATCCCAGTGTTCGTCAGAAACTGTCCCTCTGCAAAGTTGACCTTTTTGCCCCCACACCCACCCCTCCAATTCATCAGTCCCGTCGTAGCGCCTCAGCCAAAAAGCCTCCAGTACCAGTGGTGCGTTCAAGGTGTTTGGAGTGCACCGGCCACCAGGGCAGGCAGTGTGACACGGAGCCAAGGCACTGCCAGTCCACCCCCTGTAAAGGCTCTGAAGTTGGAAAGTGGCCGACGGGACCGGCTGAAGACTCCTGGAGGCAAAACAACTCACAGGGGTCCCAGGGGGATTGCAGAGTAAGCTGTGACTCCTCCAAAGGTGGGGAAGGGCCAGAAGAAGTCTGCACAGCCTGGTGTGAGCATCACGGCGGAGAAGGGTGGCATCCTTCCCGGCGGCCGGGACGCCACCACCAGCATCGTCGTCACTGGTCATGAGACCACCGCCATAGGCATTGCCCAGGAGGGCACAAGTATCGTCACTGGTCAGGAGACCACCGCCAGAGTCATTGCCCAGGAGGGCTCAAGTATCGTCACTGGTCAGGAGACCACCTCCAGAGTCATTGCCCATGAGGGCTCAAGTATCGTCACTGGTCAGGAGACCACAAGTATCATCACTGGTCAGGAGACCACCGCCAGAGTCATTGCCCAGGAGGGCCCAAGTATCGTCACTGGTCAGGAGACCACCGCCAGAGTCATTGCCCAGGAGGGCCCAAGTATCGTCACTGGTCAGGAGACCACCGCCAGAGTCATTGCCCAGGAGGGCTCAAGTATCGTCACTGGTCAGGAGACCACCGCCAGAGTCATTGCCCAGGAGGGCACAAGTATCGTCACTGGTCAGGAGACCACTGCCATAGGCATTGCCCAGGAGGGCCCCGGCGGCCACAGCCCCGCTGGGCAATGAGGGACCGTCATGCCACACACCAATGCCAAGTCCAGAGACCGCCATGGCAAAGCACCGCTGAACAGGGCATGCACCGCTGAACAGGGCAAAGACCGCCATTGGCAAGCACCGCTGAACATGGCAAACACCGCTGAACAGTCCAGTGACTGCCATGGCAAAGCACCGCTGAACAGGGCATGCACCGCTGAACAGGGCAAGCACCGCTGAACAGGGCAAAGACCGCTGAACAGGGCAAAGACCGCCATGGCAAAGCACCGCTGAACAGGCCAAGCACCGCTGAACAGGGCAAAGACCGCCATGGCAAAGCACCGCTGAACAGGGCATGCACCGCAGAAGAAGGAAAAGACCACCACATCAAGCATCGTTATCCCATGTGCAGCTGGGACTCTGACAGGACAGGAACTGTCACGGGGAGACTAATCCAGTCTGGGCACCAGTCCCCCTCCAGAACCAGTGGAGAGATCCATCCACTACCTCTGTCCTTCACAGGATGAAACACTCTGGGCAGCAGTCCCCCTCCAGAACCAGTGGAGGCTGTTATGTACTTGTGAGACTGTGGCTTTGCACTTCCCAGGATGTAACAGTGGGCAACCCACCCACTGTAGAGACTTGAGAGACTGTGGCTTTGCACTCCCCAGGATGTAACAGTGGGTAATCCACCCACTGTAGAGACTTGAGAGACTGTGGCTTTGCACTCCCCAGGATGTAACAGTGGGCAAACCACCCACTGTAGAGACTTGAGAGACTGTGGCTTTGCACTCCCCAGGATGAAGCAGTGGGCAAACCACCCACTGTAGAGACTTGAGAGACTGTGGCTTTGCACTCCCCAGGATGGAACAGTGGGCAACCCACCCACTGTAGAGACTTGAGAGAATGTGGCTTTGCACTCCCCAGGATCTAAAAGTGGGCAAACCACCCACTGTAGAGACTTGAGAGACTGTGGCTTTGCACTCCCCAGGATACATCAATGGGCATGGAGCCCCGTCGTGGATGTGGCGTGGTGCTGTAATCCGGCTGAGGTGCCCCCCTTCCCTTCCCCCTGCGGTGCCTGTTGTTTTTCTCTCTGATGCCCCGGCAGTGTTCTCTCCGTTTGTGGACAGGTATCTTGTGTGGGCCTCGCCCATGCATTTTTGGCCTAGTGGTGCACGGACATTGAGATGTGCATATCTGCACTACTTCTCGTACTGTATATACCTTTGTGTGAGTTTATATATATCTGTATATAATAGACACATGTATATTGATACATTACAATGTTTGAACTGATTTTGTTTGGTCTTTGCATTCTTCCTGGGGGGTTGGGGGTTGTTACTGTGATGTTTGTAATTGCATTGGTGTGTGTGTTGTAATATGCGAGGGTGGGGGTGGGGGTGTTGCGTGTGTGTCCCCCTGACTTTTGCCTCCCCCCTCCCCTATGTCGTAGGTACAGTACTCACCGTTGTCTTCACCACCGCCGGCGCTGCTCTTCGTAGATGAGTAGGAAGAGAAGGGCAGGTAGGATATCTAATTCCGGCTCCATGGTGTCCTCCTTCCTCGTGGGATGTGTTAAGGTGAGCGTTTTCCCATTGCAGTAACTGTTTCCGCCATGTTTTTATCCACGGTGAAGCCGCCCCAGAAAAGGTGGCCGATTGGCGGATTGTGATACTATGGACGGTACATTGTCTTCCGCCTGTCTTTTGGCGGTGACCGCCGCGCTGCTTGTCTGTACCGCCGTGGCGGTCGGAGTGTTAAAGTGGCTGTCTTTGTTGGTGGTTTCTGCCACAGTCATAATTCCCATTTTTTGTCTGCCGGCCTGTTGGCGGTCTTACCGCCGCTTTAACACCGTCCGCCAGGGTTGTAATGACCCCCTAAATGCCACTGCTGCTGATCATCGTGAGTCAACAAAACCAACGCTGCCGTGGATGCCATCAACCGTAAGTACACACACCTATCTGTCTCATTAACCTTAAAAACAGCGTGTTGTGCCTGCTTACACATCATAGGGTGGGCATGCCATTGGCACGCCAATAGGCACACGTATAAACCTACACACACCCACAAACATACATCAACACGGACACGCATACAGTCAATATACACCCCTTTTGGGCAGCACACTCACACTGTACCGCACTACTACATAGCTACACATGGCCACACAGCTGAGGCACAGGGACAGTGAAGGTTATACAACAATGACACACACATCAACAACAGCACACCTATACCACATTTACAAATCCAGCTCACACACACATTCAGCACTGGCCAGGAACTGTCCCCACATACAACACACACATCTCTCTGTGTGGCATGGAACACAAACAACACCACCATTAAACAACCTTGCAATGGGCACACACATCACACACACAACACATAGCAATGGAAGGACAATGCCATGCACAGCACACAGAGAGATAAATACATCAAGCACTCCATCACAATTGTACCTACATGTTTGGGATGGGCCATCTGGGACACCCAGGAAAGGAGACTGCACTGGGACATATATCACTTTCAATAGGACCCTGAAACAACATGTCCACAGGAAATGGCCCCACATGGCTCACTGGGGAAAACTATTCCAAAAACAATTGTCAAGCATAACTAAACAATGGGGAAATGCACTTCAACAAAGCACATAAAACTCATACTGCATGGGACAGACCTCAACAAGAACCGGCTGCAAGGGACACATACCTAAATGGAAACCTGTACAGGCAAATGCAAACACAGCTAGCACAACTGAACACACCCGATATCTGTACATACACAACTCAAGATGATACACATTACATTAGTACAGAAGCCATTTAACGGAGACAAGTGGAACACCATACATGCCCACATTGCATACCACAATACAAAATACTTACCATAGCAAACACTAGACAGGGTCACAAGAACGACAGTGCAATTAGACACACATACCTACACACAAAACAGATAGCCTCATCTTTAGGGGACACCAGCACTGCAGACAAACTCACATACTGAAAACAACACTACATGGAGCAGGGAGGGGTGGGCTTCTTCTTGGGAGGGTTAGGCTTCTTTCTTGTGGAAGGGGCATTGGTGCTTGCAAGAGGGGCATGGGAGGCCTTAGAGGTAGAAGAGATGGCCTTGGACAGATCAGAGTACCTTTTGAGTGAGCTACGGGGGCAGACAGGAGTGAAGTCAAGGCCACATAGGAAAAGAAATGTAGGGCCACAGGGACAGTCACCAGGAGGGGATCCGGGTTTAGAGGACGAGGGAGTGGTTGTATGGCATATAGGTCTTGATGTGGTGGATGCATGCTTGTGGGAGGTATGCTGTGTGTGGTGGGTGTCTGTTGGGTGGGTAAGTGAGGGAGCTTATGTGTCTTGGTGGGATAGGAGGTGGGGGTGCTGGGAGATGCCATAGTACGTGAGTGAGTGCCTGTTGGAGTGGTGACTGCGGGTATGGTGGATGTGCTGGATGTGCTGGATGTAGCTGTGTATGTAGTTGTGGTGTCTGCAGGTTTGGTGATTGGGGTGAATACATGGGGGTTTGCTGGGGTGGTGTCTGCGGGTAGGATGAGTGTAGTGATTTGTGTGGTTACTGGACCAGTGACAGGTAGGTGGTGTCTGTAGATATGTTTGATGCCATATGTGTGATGCTGGGTGTGGTGGGGGTGTCAGGGGAAGTCATGGCTATTGTTGTGTCTTTGGGTGGATGTTGCTTGTGTGCAATGCCAGTGTGTCTTGCGGTGCTTGTGTTTATGTGAGCTACCTTTGCCTGTTCAGATGGATGCATTAGGGTCTGTCTCTGTGCTTTGGGTAGGTCGGGGAAAGGGGATTTGTACTGGAAAGTGGCAGTTAGAGGGTGGATGGAAGGTGGAGGGTGACTGGCTGCTGTCAGTGTGGAGGCCAGACCCCAAAGAGTTGGGTCGCTACTCCCGGGATGGCATTCACAATGGCTGACTGAACCACTGAGATTGCCCTCAGGAGGTCAATAGCCTCCTCACTGAGGCATCAAGGGTAACAGGGGCTGGGGCGGAGGTGCCTGTGGCAAAAGAGATGCCCACCCTTTTGGCTGAGTGGGCACGGCTCACTGGGTGGGGAGCAATACAGAGGATGGTGATAGAGCAGGGGGTGGCACACAAGGATGGTACTGGGAGGGTCCCCGATGGGTCTGTCTCATATCATGGGTACCCAGGATTCATCACACTGTCTGCACTGTGTGAATGACATGTATGCAATTAGTCTGCACATGACACATTTGACCTGTGTGATGATGACAACAGGGCTGTGGGAGTAAGTGACCTTTCACCTGTCAGGAGTCAGGGACAAACATTGTCAGTGATGTCTAGTGCATAATGATCACAGAGCTTTGACTATCTATCCAATACCATCTACATACTTTTCAGAGAAAGAACCTCAATAAGCTGCAACTTCGCACAGAGACTGGAGTGGTCCACATGATAGGATGTACTGGTATACAGGGAGTGGGCACAGTTTCACAGTTGCATAGTCAAATTAAATCAACTCAAGCCTAGACTTGGACCCATACAGTGAGATTCACCTGACAGACACTGGTCCATGCAGGATGAGTAGACAGAAATTACATGCAATTCCATTCCCATCATTTATATGCATGACAGTACATCATGCAGCCAACAGCAATTTGGCATGTGATGTGTATGTGGAAACTTGGCGGGCAGAGTGAGTCCACATATGCCTTCAAAGTGACAGATTAGCAAGGCCAGATGTGGTTTGAAGCTCAGTGGCAACATACACATGGCTCACTTTGCACACACCTCACACATATAACATGCAGATGCTTCTCATCCTGTCATGGAGAAACATGTGATCTCACATTGTTAATATCCATGTGTCAAGTATTGTATGGGCATAGCTGAGGCCACACCTCACCTCACCTAGGGCCAGATGCAGGAAACACTTTGCGACTCGCAAACGGCAAAATTTGCCATTTGCGACTCACAAATGAGTGTTTCCTATGCAGAAATGCATTTTGCGAGTCAGGACCGACTCGCAAAATGCATTTCCGAATCGCAAATAGGAAGGGGTGTTCCCTTCCTATTTGCGATTCGCAATGGTATGCAATACCATTTGCGACCGCATATGCGGTCGCAAATGGTGTCGCAGTTACCATCCACTTGAAGTGGATGGTAACCCACTCGCAAATGGGAAGGGGTCCCCATGGGACCCCTTCCCCTTTGTGAATGGGCCACAAATTATTTTTTCAGGGCAGGTTGTGGTCCAAGGGACCACTACCTGCCCTGAAAAAATACCGAAACTAAAGGTTTCGGATTTTTTTTTAAGTGCAGCTCGTTTTCCTTTAAGGAAAACGGGCTACACTTAAAAAAAAAAAAACTGCTTTATTTAAAAGCAGTCACGAACATGGAGGTCTGCTGACTACAGCAGGCCTCCATGTTTGCGAGTGCCCATAGTCGCTATGGGGCCGCAAATTGCGACCCACCTCATTAATATTAATGAGGTGGGTCTTTGCGACCCCATAGCGACTCGCAGACGGTGTCTGAGACACCGTTCTGCATACCAATTTGCGAGTTGCAAATTGCGAGTCGGAAGGACTCACAATTTGCAACTCGCAAATTGGATTTTTGCAACATCTGGCCCCTAGTGTTGTACATCCAACATAAGGGTCAGCATGGTACACCTAAAAAACACACAAAAGTCTGAGGCCTCAACATCTGGCACTGGTCCCAGTTATATGCACAATGACTCTCCCATTGACGCCACACCGACTACACTCCCATGGCACTGACTTCACATACTGGCAAACATGGCCACAATTGAGCCTGGCAGGAGTAAAAATGTGGTGAACTGCACGCTAAAAATGTGTTCATGAGAAACTTACATGCTTCGTTGGTGCACCATACAGCTGTCCTTACAAGGGCAGGACCTCCTCCACTAGCTTATCCAGCTCCTCTGGGGAAAAGGTTGAGGCACGGTCACCTGATGGACATGGCATGATTGCTCCCAGAGGTGATACACAGCAGCTCAGGTCGTAGAGGTCTTGCTAGGAGCAGTGTCAGGAGTCAAGTGAGGGATTTGGTAGAACATGGTGGTCATGTCCGCCACATAAGCGAACATCATCGCTGGCCGACACAAACATTGGCCCGCGACAGCCACTGGCAACAATATTAGCCTATGGATGTGTCTGCCGCTATAGCATCTGCCTACCACCATAACGACTTCCGCCAGCGGTCGTGGGCGGTTCCTAATGTCCAGTGGAGTAGGTCAGGCAGCTGACATTTTAATGGCATAATATGCGGTTTATGGTAATAAAAAATGTGTCACAACTAATAAAATGTTGTTTCTGTACTTTATGAGTGCTGGTTTAGTCTTGGAATGTGGGTCCTTCAACTTTTAGACCCTCTTTGTAATATGCCATACACATATGTTTACTTGCCCTGGGACATACACCCCCAGGCCAAAATATGTTGGGGGACATCAACTCACAGACTCACCGTCTGAGTGGCAAGTCTCATGCACAATTTGTTGATGTCCAGGTAGATGTTGTGTACACATGCTTTGTCACAGTTTGTCACTGGCATGCATCACATATGTTGCAAGGGACACAATGAAGGATGGCTATACCCATTTTTTGTTCTCCATAGATAACCAGGGAGGGGAAGGATCAGACATCCTCCTGTGTACCGTCCACTGCCAGACCTTCATACCATGGGAGACAAACACATCATTCAGAACTACCACCTGAATAGGCAAACAGTTGTGGGTCTCTGTCATCAGTTGGAGCCCGATCTCATGCTGCCATTAGTCTTCCAATTAGCCTACCACCCATCACGCTAGTTATGGCAGTGTTGCACTTCTTCGCCAGAGGGTCCTTCCAAAATACAGTGGCCCTTTCTGCTGGGATGTCACAGCCCATGTTCAGTCTTGTATGGAAGGATGCACTCTCAGCAACGTTGAAACACATGCACAGCTACATTAAGTTTCCCCACTGTGAGGTTTAGTCCCATGTGAAGGCTGACTTCTATGGTTTGACACACATCCCACATCGTGGGAGCCACTGATGGTACACATGTAGCCTTCATTCCACCGCATGGCAATGAACAGGTATATCAGAACTGAAAGAACTTCTGTTCCATCAATGTCCAGGTTGTTTGTTTGGCGGACCTCTACATTTCACAAGTCTGTGCCTGTTATCCAAGTTTAGTGCTTGATGCCTTCATCATGTGAAACAGTGCAATTCTGCAGCCGATGTCATGACTGTACCCAGAGAGGGCCTGGCTGGTTGGCAAGTCACATATGTCATGTATTTAAAATAATGTATTCTGCAAAGAAAATGATGGGAGGGATTCATATTTACATATATGTTGCACTGCATGACAGGAGACTCTGCATACCCAAATCGTCCATGGTTGTTGATGACAGTGAGGAACCTAACTATGCCATGCGAAGTCCGCTTCAACGATGCCCATGGAATGACACAGCATGTTGTGGCGCAGGCTTTTGGGCTCCTGAAAGCCAGATTTAGGTGTATGGACAAGACAGGTGGAGCCCTCCTCTACTCTCCCAAAAAAGTGTAGAAGATCATTGTGGCCTGCAGAATGCTCCACAACATCCCAGATGAGGAGGAGATAGCAGTGCCACCGGGCGAGCCTCCTGAAATGCCAAGTGAGGATGACAGTGATGAAGAGGAAGGTGAAGGCTTGCAGGCAGATCTCATCAATCACTACTTCACTTGAGTGTAAGTATGTAATGTGATGTGATTACTGTGACTGTATGGGAAATGTAGGGGTCAGTATGTATTGAGTAGGGTATTTCCCCACCAAAGACAGGGCTTCCCATGTGATGCAGTATACAAGAAAGCTTTACTGCCTATGTCAGACTCAAACATGTAACTACCTTGTTGATCTGCCATGTTTGTGTCAGTTTCATTGCAATGTGAGTGCATCTACAGTATTTTGTAATGTGGTTTGGGTCAAATGTATGATTTTTCCTGTCTTAACTTACCGTATACTAATTTTTAACCCAGGTCTCTTCATTATGCCATCCTCATGTGGGCATTTCAGAGTTGTACCATTGGCAGGTAGCTGGACCTGTTCTGACATGTGAAGTTGAAATGGAATGCTCCAGGTAATGTTGGGTACAGATTTAGGGTGCATGGGTCCTGTGCTAAAGCAGCTTGGACAGTAGGAGGGGGAGATCCGAAGTGCACAATACAAATGTCAGATGTGGTGTGTTGGCCCAATTGCCTTATGTGTGTCATCATTTAGCCTTGATAAATATCATCCAGTGCAATCCATGCATCCCCCTTTACATTGTGTTGACAGTGATCCTGTATGACCTTTTTGTGGCTCTCAATGTGTTTCAGCATAGAAGGCCAGACTGCCTGTGCCGCGACACTGACCCGGGTTTGTATCATAGCAACAGATACTTGGTCATTGTAATAGGATGGACGTATGATCAGGGAGTGTTGTACTGCCCTCTGTCTGTGTCCTGGTGTATGTTGAGTTGGCAGACCTGGTTTCGTATGTGATAAGGGTCAAGCTCCACTAATCTGTTAGCCTATTCATATACCTTAGGGATATCTGCTTGGACTCAATGTGGTTCAGGCGTTCTTGGCTATGACAGTTCAGACATTCGAACAGTATGGGCAGTACAGTGCAATAAAATCTTTAGTGTGACCAGACACTTGTATCATTGTGTTGCAAGCCATCCTCAGCATGACACTACCTGAGACATCCCCCTCCTTGCATTACCATCTCTTGTCTTTCTCATGTGCATCACATGGGTTTACCATTCAACATTACAAAATGTGGAAAAAAGAGGAAGTAAGCAGTGTTTTAGTGATAGGTGTGTTCATTTACATATGTACATGAAAGAATTGTGATACTCAAAAATAAGGTGAAAGGATCAGTTATGGTGGATGTTATCAATGAAGTAGAAGCCACAACATTTGAAGTCCAGTATCCTACTACCATGGCAAATGGAAGGTGGTTAAGGAACAGTCAACAGAATGAAGCTGTGGTACCCAAATGAGTTCCATCAGGAAGAGTGCACTTGCTGACAGTGGTTGATGTCCAGGGGTGGTATCCTCACTGAGGGCTTCATCCATGGGAGTAGTGGCAGTCTCTTCAGTGGTATCGGTATTCACAGTGGTTGCTCCACTTGTCGATGTAAGAGACACAATACTGCAGGCTGTATTGTGACATCTACCTTCAAGAGCTGACAGTGACATTTGGCTAGGGCCATGTACACATTGTGATTCTCAACTGACCCTTTTGTGAGAGCTTCACATGCTATCTTTTGTAATCTCCTGAGATTTGAGTAATGTACACAATCATTCTCAGTCGACTGGCTTCAGAATGTCCGAGTTTATTAGCAGCTGGAGGGACGGTCAAAGACTTATATCTTGCCAGCAGTGCAGGCAATACAGTGTCTGGGCAGGATGTGGTGTAGGTCATCTTAAGACCTAGTTGGCTGTTATACAGACAGACCCAATAGCTTACAGTATATGCGATAGTTGTTACCATGTGGTCAGTGCATTGTGGATATGTCTGCTGACCATACCATTCAGATGGTACATCTTATGTCCTTGGATCTGTTCAAGGAATATTTGGCCTACATTTTGAGCTGTCCTTTCTGTCCACAACATTTCACCTTGGCATAGCTGCTCAAGATGCGTCTGGGTGTGTAGACACATCACAGGGTGTACCATGACCTGTATTTAGGTCCCTCACAGGTGAGTAAACTTTATTTGTGAGTTCACAGACAGGTGCACAATGCCACATTGACACTAGCATGGTGATTGGAGTTACATGGACTGGCACTCCTAGGATTTACAGTGAGGCTACTCCAAGTACTAAACACAGTACACATTGGGCATTCTCTGTGGTGAATGCACTTCCATTACAAGTTGAACTACATGTCTATTTAAGCATATGCAGAGTGGGCTGGTACATTTAAATGGGGTAGACAATGCCTCCTGACTTAGCAGTCATGTGACTCCCTGCACGTCATTCACAATTGTTATATGTCATTCCCCTAGGTGAGTGCACTTCATGTGTGAATTCCCAAAGAAAGGTATTTTGGAAGATGTGCACTGGACTGATACTTGGGGTGGCAGTTAGGGATCCTCCAGTAGTTTGTAGCCATTCCACTCCATGTATCACACACTAAACAGGTGGGATTCTTTCTAAGTGGGTACAGGTCAATGGCTGTGTAAAGAGAGAAGTGTCATTTTAGCATAGGTTGCTGTGTTGGCTGAGTGGGGTAACACTACTAGTGCCTCCTGGCCTTAGCAGTCCTGTCAGTGCCTGTATTACACACGCACACTATACAGTTGTAATCTCTTATAGGTGGGTAGACTTGATGGGTAATCTGAAAAACACAGGTCGATCCACCTCTTCCTAATGTTATCTCTTATTCGTGGAGTGGGTCTACAGAATTCACTCTGTCGACTATCCTTTGCCACATTTCTATTTTCCGTGAATAGTAGTTTGTTAGACCTGAATCCAAATAAATGTGTCTCTACTCTAATGATCTCATCCACCATGACTCTTAACTCATCATCAGTGAAACTGGGATTTTTCTTTTGTGACATGGTGGTGTTCAAAATAAATGGGTGGGTGCGGGAAAAAATTAAACAGGTAACGAGTAGTAATTGGAGTAGGAAGGTGCAGATGGATGTGATGGGGTGTGTTGAGGCTGTGGGGTATGTGGTTGCTGAAAGTTGGAGTGATACCTATCCTAGTCGAATATCTGGTTTGGAATTGTCACTCTGTTTTGCTGGGTCTTGCTGTGACCAATGCAAAGAATTGCAGTTTGTGTGTATGGGTGTGTTTTATAGTGTTCTTTTCAGGTGTGTAGGGTGTGAGAACGTGTAATACGGTAGGTGGTTGGCTGACAGGCTGGGCTGGTGGTGCCGGTGGTCAGGCTGCCTATTCCTTGCCCTCCAGAGTCTGGATGGTGTCAGGTTTTTGCCTGGATTTTGGTGGTCCTGCCTGTGCAACTCATAATAAAGCCCTCTGTATGACAGACAACATGGCGGTCTTTTGGCGGCTGTCATTATGGTAGTCAGGTGGTAGGACCACTAAACTCGTAATGAGGCCAATAATCAACAAATAATATCACTTACATTCAAACAATTTTTAAAAAAGTATTAAAGTCTGTGAATAATACATACACCATTCCTACTCCATTCTGTGGAACAGTAGGGAAAGCATTAAACTTTGTAGGGGTAAAATTTACTATTCTCACTTTAGTGTGTAAAACAGTAGGGAAAGCGTTGGACTTTGAGGGTGTAAATTTGATGATTTCCACTCCAGTATGTACAAGAGTAGGGAAAACGTTGGAATTACGTGGGGTAAAATGTAGTAGTTATACTCCAATCTGTGCAACAGTAGGGAAAGCGCTGGACTTTATTGAGGTAAAATTTACTATTCTCACTCTAGTCTGTGCAACAGTAGAGAAAGCTTTGGAATTCAGAGGGGTAAACTTTACTATTCACACTCCACTCTGTGCAACAGTATGGACTGCGTTAGAATTCAGAGGTGTAAAATGTACTATTCCCATATAAAAACTAAATTAATATATATATTGGGTGTTGTTTTGACCTATACTGTGTGCTTCCTTGTGTCTAGACAAAGCCTAAACCTCTCTTAAGAAATATAATGACATTGAACATGTGTCAGGGGTTGCTTTTGCTTATTCCAGCTTGGCTTGGATGGTATTTCACCAGCCCAAGCTGTAATACTGTACATGGAGTGTTGAAAGGCTTTTGTCATTTTACAGCTCAGCAAAGATGGTACTGGGCCAATCCTATACGTAAAGATTTTGCTGTACAAATTGCAAAAGACTTTGTTGCTTTCTAGCTCGGCGTGGATGGTACTGGGCCAATCTTATGCCTAAAAACATAGCTAGAAAAACAGATATTTGAGGTGAGCAAATCTAGAGTATCGCTAGTGTTGCAGGGTGCTCTTTACTGGAGCAGCTCTCCATCTAAACTTGGAAACTACCCAGAGCTCTCTCTTCTGTTTTGCATAATGTATGCTTCAGTCTAATCCTGAAACAGTGTTGTTTTGATATATATATATATATATATATATATATATATATATATATATATATATGTATATATATAATTCCCATACTATACTCCAACAAACCTAGAAGCCCACACTTGAAATATAGGTAAAATAAATAGATATAACACAATTAACATAATCAATAAATAATTATTAATAAATCAATAATTCATTGTTAAATCATTATTAGGTTAATAACATCCTAACCTATTACTCTACAAACACAACAGACCACACCATATATATGTATATATATACATCCTATAGTTAGGATTTACCTTCTATAGAAAAATCTGTTTTTTGCCTGCCTATATCTTTGGTGCCGCTTGACGAATCTTCACGAAATTGTCCAAAACAATTTCACAGTCATGGAAAATATTATGGTGATCCTTCAAGCGGGAACTAAGATAAAGGGAGGGTGAAATTTAGAGCTTTTTCAATGTTATTTCCCACAGGAAATATTGAACAGTGATAGCACAAAAACCACTGGATAGAATTACACCAAATATGGCAGAAAGGTAGCTCTTGCCCCAGAAAGTGCTCTTTTTGTTATTTGGTGTAAATCTGTTCAATAGTTTTTGAGAAATTTAAAGCAATCCAAATTTCTATATATAAGGACGCAAATGATTTGCAACCCCTAATGATCTTGTTGAGAGATCTGATTGGCTGATAACACTTCAACAAGAAAAGTGTTGTCAGCCATCTTGGGACTCAGCTGAAACTGCGTCCCAGAACTTTTTTTTAAAAAATACAAAAGGGGCCAGGGTTCGAACTCCCTGACCCCTTAGCTCTGATGGTGCGGTCCCAAAGGGACCCCTCCCACCCCCAGGGCTAAAAAGCATTTGTTTGCAACCAAGCAACAGCAAACACTTCGTGTTTTGTCAGCGGGACCTTTAAAGGAGGTCCCACTGTCAAAATCTGGAGTTTCATCTCTGTCCTCTGCACTCGTGCAGGGGACAGAGATGAAATGCTTCAGCTTGCACAGAGCTGCTGTGAAAGCAGCTCCGTGTTGCTGACGCATTGGTACTGCAAACTGCAAGGGAAGCCTTAATGCTTGCCCCGCAGTGCCAGGTAGCCTGCAAGGGCATTCTTTTAAAAACAAAAATTAAAAAGTAGTGTCCGTGAGGGGAGCCCTTGAGGGCTCCCTCGCGGTCCCACATAGCCCATAAAAGGCTTCATTATGAAAATGTAATTAACGTTTAAAAAAAAAAAGCCTTGAGGGCTCCCCCCATGGTCCCTACTTTTTTTTTTTCAAACAAAGCCCCCAAAGGTCTTAAAAAAAAAGAAAAAAAAAGAAAACTCCCATAGCGACCTTCACTCTGAGCTGTGGGGGTTTGAGTCAAGCTGGACTCATTTCCTTCTTTTTTTTAATTAAAAAGATATATACTTTTTTAAATCTAATAAAAAAAAAAAAATTTCAAGCTAACAAAAGTATCTCATTCTAAGTATATGAGTTATTAAAGCCTAAACAAACTTTCTTTCTCACTCACTTTCTTTCTTTCTTTCTGTCTCTCTTTCAATCAATTTCTACCACTCACACACCCACTTAGACACTTACGCACCCACTCACAGACCCACTCAGACACTCACGCACCCACTCACAGACCTGCTCAGAAACGCACGCACCCAATAACAGACATACTGACACCCTTATGGAGCCACTCACAGACATGTGCATAGACTGATGCACCCACTAAAACACTGATATACGCACTTTCACACCCAGACAGACAATCTGACAGCAACTCTCACCCCCAGATACACCCTTTCACACCTATTCTCACCCAGAGAAGCTGCTGCTAACTCCCTCTCCGCATGGCGAAAGGGCTGTGCACAGCGGAGTTTGGGTGGTTGGGAGGATTGGCCAGGTCTTGCGGGCAGCCTCCCCTGTGCATCGGTGAAGGATGCGCATGGGTGGGTGCTTATAGGAGGTTGGATTATGGGCTTGGCCAGAGGCGGTGGGTGGATTAGCGGATAGAAATGAAAATCCCTTTTTGTTAAAAGAAAATAGAAATTCACTGGAAAAGCTAAAGGTTAGAGGGACTTTATAGTTAGGAAGTACATTTTTTTTAAAACATGGATATTCACTGAAAAAGCAAAGGTTATAGGGACATTATAGCTAGGAAATAGATTTTATTTAAACATAGAAATTCACTGAAAAAAAACAAAGGTTATAGGAACATTATAGTTAGGAAATAGAACTAAAAAATACCATAGAAATTCACTCAAAAAAACAAAGGTGATCTCATCAGGGATGTCACTGACCACGTCATGAGTGATGTAATATGTGAGGTCATAAGCAGTGCATTATGGAGACGCAAGTTAAAGTTAGCTCAGTTAACTATAACTGCTGAATTTCATTAGTTTTGTAGATTTCAAGTGTCAACCTAACTATAAAGTCCCTATAACCTTAGTTTTTTCAGTGAAATCTATTTCCTAACTAAAACGTGACCTCCCTCTAACCTTTACATCTATCTCTATCTATCTATCTATCTATCTATCTATCTATCTATCTATCTATATGTATATATACATATATAAAACAAAAAAAATATTTACTAAATTTACATAATTAATAATAAATAAATGTTAAATAGTACATTCAGAAAAAAATGTAAAATAATTGCCATTTAACTTTCCACACTATATCCCCACAAACCCAACAACCTGCACCTAGTATATTTTACATTAACAGAAAATAAATTAATGAATTATTAATTATTAATTAATCAATAATTAATTGTTACTTATTTAACTATCCACCCAATACCCGTACAACCCCAAAAACTTACAACTAATATATAACTTTTTAAATATAACAATTACACAATTTACATAAGTAAAAAACTTAAACAATAATTAGTAACTGACAAATTAATTGTTACTCAATTATAGTTAATTAATTTCCCACTCTGTACAGTTACAAACCTCATAATCCACCACAACTCTATAAATTAGTATTAAAATTAAATTATAAATCATTTAAAATTGCGAACTGTATTTAAAATATTGTCAACAATTATACAAACAATATTTGACATATAAAATTAAAATATGAACTATAGACAGATAAACATCGATATTTTTACAGCTATACTATAGAAAATGATATTAACAACACAGATGTTCGTTTTCCAATATTCATGTCTCTCAATATTCAAAACTCTATATTTTGTCTAGACATCAGCAAAAAGTCCAAACAAACATTGATAGTGATTGGACTGATTGGGCCATTTTTCAGACAAAAATGGGGTTCAGTTTCATCAGCAAAATATGAATAGCCTACCATGTACTGTGGAAGAAGTTGTTCCCAGAGGATTAAAAAGAAATTAGAGAGATGAACCAGGGATCCTTGAGAAATGCTGCAGGACACTAGTGGAATAATTTCAGAGGCCAAATTCTGTGTTGCTGGATACAGTTGATGAAAAATGAAAGGTTACCCATGAATGACTGATGCCTGAAAGTCTCTTGGAATCCTATTGTCAAACAGATGTCCTACCTTTGTTCTCATATCCTAATGTTACCGTAGATATTTGGACACCGTGCAGAACCCTCCCTCTGTCACCTGTCTACTTCCTCAGTTGTGCATTAAGGTTTTTGATCAAGGCCCCCCTTCCCAGAGCTTTAATTGGGATGAAACAAATTGGTGGGATCTCTAGAAGGGGGTTGATCTGTGTAATTAATGGCATGGTTTAAACCTGTAAACTAATTATCTGTGGTTCCCATAGTGTGACACCCAATTGGCATATTGTTTCCAATCTGAGTTTTCTATTTTGTATCCAGATATATAACACAGCAACCAGCATACATGTCTTTGTCAGTGATTGTTAGCTGTTTAAGATTAAGAAGGAACAAGAAATATTTTGTTTTAAATAATTAATATTGAAAATGTTTCAATTCTGTAAATTGTGAGATTGTTTATTAAAACTTACTGAGAACTGAAGGAAGTTTAGTTGTCTTCAAAGTTTCGCACTCTTTGTCAGATGTGCAGCATTTGTTTCTCCACATCTCCTCCATCTGCATTTCTTACATAATACCTCTTTCCTCTTCAGCTCGTCTTTTTGCCTCTCCTGAATGCACTTTCTGGCTTCTCCTTCACTCCACCAACCCTAAACACACAACCCACCAACCCACTTGTAAGCTTTGCATTTTCTCTTAATTTTGCCCTGTCAATATTTTAGCAACAATGTACCTTCTTCACACACATTCCCACAGAATTACAATTGCAACTGGAATACGTGACAATTGGTCTGTGCACTCAGCAGAGATGTCAAGGATTGGATGAGCATGTATTGGGAATCTATTTATGTCCCACTGACAGGCACTGTAAGAAATCTCACTGCCTTCAGTCTCAACTGCAGAGCTCTCAATCGTGGCTCATTATAAATGCCTGGAGGCAACTCTCTAAGGTAAACAGGGACAAAAGTTCAGAAATTGATCAGTGTTTTGTGTTACAGTTAAGGACATGAAAATAGGGCCAACAGGGACCAATGTCTGTTTTTAAGGGTGAACGGGTCTGTGACCAGGAGGGACCCAGCCCATTTAAAGCCCTGACCTTCCCAACTCCTATGACAGATCTCAGCACCCCTCCTGCTGGACCAAAGTGTGACAATTTTCCCGATGCCTGGTACCTTACTGGTGCCACTCCGCTTCCTCCAGAGGAGCTTCTAAAGCCAGTCAGCACATGCCAGCTGGCACTTCTTTTCTGAGAATCCCATGTGATACAAAATGTTCAGTTAAAAAAGAATTACAAATGTTTGCATCCAAACTTGACTGAATTAATTCAAACACACTGAAACAAAATGAATTTTCTATGTGAGTAAGAACACAAATTATCACCCCTGTGAGTGTTAAGGTAGTAATATATATTTGTTGTAATCACTAAAAATGAATGTTGATGTGGACCTAGAAAATCTTTGCCAGACATGGATAAGTTATGATGAACTTAACAAAAATCACATTGTGCTCCATGGAAGAGTAAATATATCCTCAATATTTGTACAATAAATATAGCTGGTAATCCTTGGCGACTCTCACATTTGTGAACTGAGGGGTTGAAATAAAATACTGGGGATAGATGGATTCTGAGGTCCTCATCATGTGTGATTGTCAGTCAAGTTGTGTTTTTATCCGTTGCTGGCAACCGGACATAGGAAGTCATTATGGACTTGGCGGTCCTGCCCCGCCTCACCTGTGTTTGCGGTCATACCACTGACAGCGTGGCGGTGATGGACCACCAAAGAATGACTGCGGCAGTGAACGGGCTGCATCGCAGCCCGTTCAACACCTGTACCGCCAGGGGGGTGGGACCGGCTGGCCGAAGATTGACCACATTTGACCCGGGAGTCCACCTAACACCATCCTCAGAATAATGAGTATCCTTACCTCCAGGGAATCTGTGGCGGCAGCCCCACCACGAAATCCCTGGCAGTAAGGATACTAATTCTTGTCACAACAACAGCACTCCCCAACCCCCCTCCATGTAGGAGCCCCCCCACCCCAACCCCATCAGAAGCCCCTCCATCACCACTGCTCTCCCTCCACTAGTCCCCATACTTATGCCCCCACCCCCCTGTACTTCCCCCGTCCCGATCCCTGTACCTACCCTGCTGCCCCCTCCTGATCCATGCACACACACATCACAATTACATACATACACGCACACATCCACGCTCACTCATTCACAAGCACATGCACACATGACCACATCACCCCCAAAATCCCCTGCATATAGGCATTCACACAAGCATACAGACACCTTCACATGCGCACACAAACAAACACAAGACCCCCCCCAACCCCCTCGATTCACACACACACACACCCACATCACTCAATACCCCCTTCTTCCCCTGACGTACAATCACCTTACCTGGTGGTTGCGGTGGTGGTCTGGGAGGTGAACGGGGTCCATGGCACTTTCTCCGCCTGCGGCAGGCGGTGTTGTGGTGATGTCGCGGTGGTGGCGGAGCAAGCTCGACTAGACCACCATCCGCCAGTAAGGCTTCTGGCGGCTTCCTCACCAAATAGTGGCAGAAAGCAGCCAGCAGCCATAATATGGTGGTCTACAGACCACCAACACTGGCGGTCATATGGTGGCAGTGGCTTCGGTGCTCTACGGAATAGACTGCTGAAGTCATAATGAGGGCCATAGTCTGGAGCCATATCCGGTGGAGTTATCCAGGGGTCAGGATCCTTTTACACGCTCCCCCATACCCCTTGTGGCCTCTTTTCTGTAGGGCTTTCTTTGTCTCTGGGGCAATGCTCTGTTGGGTTTGCTAGGATCTTTCCTTATTTCTCCGTACTAAGGTGAGGTTCTGTGCTCCCCACATGGGCCCCAGTTGCTCATTTGCACTGTACTTCCTATGTTACTGGAGGAGTCTTCCTACCTTGATGGAACTGTTCAGAACATGGACTGGTCTTGTTTTAGCACAGTGCACCCCTTTCTAGGGGGAATTATGATCTTGAAATGAAGTTTGGTGGCAATGGAAAATCTAACACTGGCTGTGATCCTCTAAAATGACCACTAAAGCCCTAAATCAGGCACTATGCCTACTTGTAGAGGGAGATGAAAGTGAATCTGTTTAACTTAAAACTAACCCGTGCATTTCATTTTTCTACAGCTGGTCTGCACTCCTACTCTCTGGAGAGTTTATATCCTGGTGATGCTGCTCATAGTCTTTGCTGCCTCAGTTATTGTTGAGGTAAGGCCCTTTCCTTTTCATCTTGAGAGTGTTTATGTCTGCCCTACCTTACCTAAAGTGTTTATGATAACAGTATTTGCAGCAGGTGCACTGTTTATGCAGCCCATGGGGGAGCTTTAGACATTTTTTCCAGGAGGAAACACAAAAATGTATCTTTGGACTGAAGGAAGGTAATTGGAGTCATCTTGATTAACTGTGCCTATAGATCTGTAACTTCAATCACCCTATGATTTCCTTGGCACCATCACTGAATTTTAATCAACTTTTAATAAAGTTTTAACCAATAGGTGGCAAAAGAAATGAACTATTTCTGTATATTGTTACTTCACTATTTTAGTATCCACAGCTGCGTTAACTCATTTAAAAGGATTCATAGTGTCATGAGCTTTCTGAATACAAAGATGTCCTCTTGAACCAATGTCTAAGCCTTTTTTTACTCATCACCGTGCAGGAGGCTGTTGTTGAAAACCGGAGGCTCTGGCTAATGCTGAAGAGGTGCTTTCATTACCACTCCAAAAGCCGGTATAGGACTCTGCTGAGAGACCTAGAGAAGGACCATAACTGGCCCCCGCTGGACAGGACTGTGTATGAAGACCCCCCTGCAGGTGGTCATGTAGAGGAGAAATGTGCAATCTACAACAACCCCTCCTTTGAAAGCACTGAAGTTCTAGAAGCTAGAAGGGACAATACTCATCCCTCAACATCTGGTGAATGGATCACTGTTCTGCTGTGATGGAAGCATACAATGCCGGGAGAGATTGCAACCTACGTCTCTTACAACAAGTAATGGAATCTGACATCCTTTGTGTTAGACAACCATGTGAAGGAGAGAAAGACCTGGTTGGAGATTTTTCCCAGGAATGGGAGAAATTGTGTAAAACTATTTAGGGTAATATTTCTGTTTTTATTTAATAAATAAATTAAAAATTTCAAGGAGCCATGGGAGCACTCGCCAAGCACAGTCTTCCATCAGAAATGTATTTATTGAGAATGCTGCATGAAGTTCAAGTTACTTGTTAAGTGCTGCAGAAGGCATGTGTTGGACAGAACCTTCAGACACCGGGGGTTTCTAACAGGGATTATTTATTATTTACTTTTTGCATCTTTAATTGTTGTCATATGGTGACTGTTTGACACAACTATAAAACAAATTTGTTATTCCTTCATGCGACCTCAGGCTAGGTAAGGAGAGATTCGTCAAAATCCGAAGCTGCGCAAGAGGCCCAACACTGTTCATTATGTCATGTAAACATGTCCCGTAGGGTGCAAAGAGCTCATGCCACATCTAACTCCACCCACCTTACATGGAAAACAATGTGCCATCCAGAAATTAATGATCAGGCAAAAGGGAACAGAGACATGTGAGTTATGCTTCACCAATGCACTGAATCTCTCAAACCTGGGTGCTGCCCCTAAGTTTCTTATAGGTGGACAGGTCTGTAAATCGTCATTTGAAAAAAAAAAAAATCTCTGCATTAGTTTATCAGCTCTTTCTATTTCAAAATTGAGAGTTCTGTGTATATTAATCAGATTGGCTGAGTATGGAGTTTAAAATGGACGATTGCTTAGATCCCGCCTCCCACTTTACTCATTTTTACAAAGCTCTTTTCTTTTCACAAGTTTTTCCATCGGATTTGATCATTTGGACCACACGGGCAGCCCACAGAACACCTGTCAATGGAGTTCCTGGCCTTCACTTCCCTGCTGACGCACCTCCTGACAAGTTTATAGAACCCCTACCAGACATGTGAACATCACTTCTGTATATTCATCAGAGCTGCTGATGACTCCACTCAGGAATAAAAGTTATGAGACAACGATTGCTCTTCTACCATGCTCCATTTGGTTCCAACAGATGCACAGTTTCCTATTGGCACGTGGCTGTTCATGCAGATGAAGGGAAATTATGCTCCTGGGTACTAAGCAAACTTTAAGTTACCAGCCTATTTCCTGAGTTATTCAACTAAGTATCCCAATTTTACAGCTGTTAGCAAGCCTATACAAAAAAGTGCACTGTACCGTGCCATTAGCCTCAATAAAATATTGCATCTCACTTGTAAAATGTTGGCTCTTAGGACTTAACTTCATAGATTGCACATTTCATTTTTTGGTAAAATGATGCCACTGGGTGTGGAAGAGTAGCTTTTCAAAACAACTAAAATATAGTGCCTGTATTGTGACGCAGTAGCTTAGCAACAAAGTTCAACTGAAATTGTGAAATTGTGAAAGAAAAACATTAAGGAGTCCGACAACTTCCAGTACATTTGGAGTGAGGACATTAATGCTCAAGGTGAAATGGCCGTTCATATCACCGATCCAACACTGTGTGTTGTCCCCCTAGAAAGGAGAATTATTGCAAGTTTGTCCAACTGCCAAAGCCAAACCTTTGCTTAACAGGAATGTGCTGACACTGTGAAGCATTCATAAGTCATTTATTGTATGTATCGTGTGATTGTCCATGGCTTAGGGAACTGGGCTTCATAGTCTGAGATATCTGTATACAGCCAGCTTGGTGCCTTCCAAACATCACACTCAGCTTCCCCACATTTCAGGTGGTTTTGATTGATTACATCCATTGCATAATTGTGCATTAAAAATTGGTGCTGCATGTCACTGTTCTATCAAAAGATATAAGACATGGATTAATTATACCTTCTGTGACTAATTGATTTGGGACATTGGATGTGGGGGATTAAGGGCAGCCACTAGCCATGCATTGATGGTAAAAATAAAATGACCTCTGATGGATCATGACACATCCACTGCCAGGTCACTGCTACATTGGAATGAAGATGTGCAGAGAAAAAAATGTTAAAAGGAAGCCCTTTCTACCTGAAACACCCCTATAACCATCTGCCTCAACCTTCCACATACTCAGAAACGTATGAGGACTCACCTTTGCAAAGAACATTGTGTATTGACACCTTCACACTACTTTACTAATCCAACAGTCCTCCCCATGTAAGCAATTTTGGATCATACTTTTGACCTCTGCCCTCGCACAGTGTTCAGTTGTCCCTGGCTATGCCATCACTCTGTGTATATCCATATGCAGACATCGATCGAGCATTAAATCTCTCACTTGGTTGTGTGTATATTACAACACATGATGAACATATCAAAAATAGTTACTTTGGGAGGTTGGGGCATTGTACAACTTAAAGTAAACTAAAGATAAACCTCACTGTTGTACCATATTGTCGTCAAGTGCAAAGATCGCTGTTCCACTTGACAAGACAAAACCAGGATCACTGGTCTATTTTAAATCCATTAAATATCGAAGCACACACATATCGGAAATGTAATATCTATAACATTAATATCGACGCAGTCAGTCAGTCAAAATAACTTTATTCTGCGATTAGCCATAAAAGTAAACATGCATACATAAAAATCATCATAAAATACAGTACTTATGACATTCATTAAAAGTAAGTCTATTAAATCTAAGCTTACCACCCAAGCTTACTAAAACAGTAAGATAATAAATACTTACAAAAACGTATATAATAATAAGTCAATATAGTAATAGGACAATGCCTAATTTCTCTTAATAAATAGTCACATTACTAGTTCATATCGATTTCTAATGGTGATAGCGGATTTAATAAAACTAAGAATAGAAATGCAGATTTGTTTGGATGAGAGGCTTTGGATGCCAATCAATCCTTCTTTGTAGGAAGAAGTGTGCAAATTGCGCAAAATGGGTAATAAAAAGGATTTCCTGGGAACTGAATAAAGTTTACAAAATAAAATAAAGTGGCAAGTGCTTTGCTTTGAAAAGTTATCACAAGGGCATGGGGGTAGTGTTTTTTCCCACACACATTTTATCGGGAACGCCACTCTAAAATGGATCAAATTAAATCTAAAAGATACAAGTAAAGAGTATAAAGAAGGGGTCGGGAACCAAACAAAATAAGGTTCTAACAAGTCTGATGATGGAATTTGTATATATCGACTCATTATCTCTAACTATAAAAATAAAAAATATTGAGCACACAAATATTGTTCAAAATACAGATTTTTACATATATCGATAGTAAAAATATTGGAAATATTCTCATCTATAAAATACATATAGGTGGTCATTCTAACCCTGGCTGGCGGTGCACCGCTGGGCATTCTGACCGCGGCGGTTCAGCCGCGGCCAGAAACGGAAAGTCGGCGGTGTACCGCCGACTTTCCGCTGCCCTTGAGAATCCTCCATGGCGGCGGAGCGCGCTCCGCCGCCATGGGGATTCTGACACCCCCTCCCGCCAGGAACAGGATTGCGGTAGGGGGTGCCGCGGGGCCCCTGAGGGCCCCTGCAGTGCCCATGCCCATGGCATGGGCACTGCAGGGGCCCCCGTAAGAGGGCCCCACAAAGTATTTCAGTGTCTGCTATGCAGACACTGAAATACGCGACGGGTGCCACTGCACCCGTCGCACCTTCCCACTACGCCGGTTCAATTCTGAGCCGGCGTCCTCGTGGGAAGGTTGATTTGCCCTGGGCTGGCGGGCGGCCGCCCGCCAGCCCAGGGCAAATCCCAAAATACCCTCAGCGGTCTTTAGACCGCGGATCGGTATTTTGGTGGGGGAACTTCGCCGCCCGCCGAATTTAGAATCACCCCCATAATATATCAAAAATCTACATTCAAACAATATAGATTAAAATATTATCGCCAACATAACTATTCATTGATAAAAACATAAAAAAGAAGTTTTAACATAAAACAAATGCATAAACCTAATATTTACCTAAAAATAAACATATATTACAGCAACCAAATATGAAACATTCACCCCTCCAAAAATGATACATCTAAAATATACAATAAAACCACCAACACATGATCACCCACTGTAAACAATTAAACACAAACCTAAATAATAATCAAGATATATAAACAAATAAATGTATAGCTAAAGTAAACGAATGATATATCAAACATCAAAAATAAATCTAAATTAGAGTTTACCATAGAAGAACTCAACTGATAAAAAAATGTAATTTAAACTACAGTACCCAACCAAAAAAAGAAAAGTATAAACAACCTTAACCAATAAAATTAAAGAAACAATTAAAACAACAATATAAAAGGCACACTAATTTAAATTACATTAGCCAAAAGTTACAAATGCTGCCAGATACGGAAACTCAGCTGAATTCTCTCAAGAAATCATTACAAATTAAATATTTTCATCTTAACACCTACATAATAAAGAAAGAGATACTTACATTTAAACTAAAACATAACTGTTAAAATTAAGAATTTAAATTAACAAATGTTAACACACCCTATAACTTTTATCTTTTTTACATATACTAACTAAAAGAAAAAGACAACTTCCAAACCAACAAACTGTCAGAAAATATCAACCATAACAAACCAGCAAACCAGCAAAAAGATTTAATAAAGTAAGTATGCATAAATAATAAATTCTAAACTCACTCAAAAATAATTCTAACGCCCAACACCTCGACAAACTATGAACAAAATACCATTTACAATTAAACTAACTTTTTAAAAGAAAATGAAGCACCTGCTCCACATTTAAATAAGGTAAACGAATAGCTACAAAACATACAAGTAAACAAAAAAGTTATTACAATAATATAGTAATAACAAATGTGCAGAAAAGCAAAAAAAATATTTATCTATACTTATAAACTCCTACAGATACACTGACAGAAGCTGTCAAATATATCACTTCACAGAAAAGAAAACAGTTATTAAACCACATGGGCTACTCATACAGCCAAGAAAGTGCATCAACAGAATATATAAACTAGACATGTACTAAATATTATTCTAATGTATTTTATGGGCAGGAACTACATAAGATGATGTTGTAATGAACAACCATCCCCCACATGCAACAGAAATAGAAGCTAGAGAGACCTTGCAAGATATATAAGAGGTAAGCACTAGCTCCCAGGAACCCACAATAAAAATCTTGAAAGACATAGGGCCAGATGTACGAAGTTCTGACATTGCGAATCGGAAATTGCGAGTCGCTGCGACTCACAATTTCCGAGTCGCAATATCGGATGCAGAACGGTGTCTCAGACACCGTCTGCGACTCCCTATGGGGTCGCAAAGACCCACCTCATTAATATTAATGAGGTGGGTCAAATTTTGAGCCCCCATAACGAGTCCCTGCACTCACAGGGATGGTGGCCTGCTGAAGTCAGCAGACCTCCATGTCTGTGGCTGCTTTTTAAATAAAGCAGTTTTTTATTTTTATTTTGCAGCCTGTATTCCTTAAAGGAAAACGAGTTACAAAAGAAAAAAAATTATGAAACCATTTGGTTTCGTTTTTTCAGAGTAGGCAGTGGTCCATTGGACCACTGCCTGCTCTGAAAAAACATTTTGGGCAACATTCCTTTTGGGAATGGGTTACCACCAGTGTGACACTGGTGGTAACTGTGAATTGCTTTGCGACCGTGTTCGCGGACACAAAGCAATTTAGCATAGCGATGCGAGTCGCAAATAGGAAGGGGACACCACTTCCTATTTGCGAGTCGCATTCACAATTTGCGAGTTGGTACCGACTCGCAAATTGTGAATGAGCATCGCGATGGGCATTTTGCATGGCGCAAACTGCGATTTTCGCAGTTTGCACCATGCAAAATGCTTGCTACACCTGGCCCATTCTACCCAAGGTGTCCAAACGCATAGCAGGCCATCTTCCACCTATCCCCACTTCAAAACATTTTATGTACAAACTAAAAAAGCCACGAGCGATAACCCACCTGCCCCTAGAAGGTACCAAAACATACACATACATGACCATTTAACAATAACACATAATGAAGGACCCTTCCTTTTATATAACACTCTAAATAATGAGCAGCCAATCCTAATACTCTCTGCAGCAAGCAAGTTAAAAAAACATACCCAGCGTCAAACATGGATGACAGATGGGACCTTCAAAATGTGTCCAAATCCATTCACTCAGGGTAGGAACGGAGCCTCTTTCTAGTGTGGTTACCCCTCCATTTGGCCTGTTTGTCAGTGTGTTTGACTGTGTCTACTAGGATCCTGCTAATCAGGACCCCAGTAGTTATGCTTTCTCTCTTACAAATTGTTTGTTGGTTACTGTTATCATAGTATTTCACCCACAACTGGCATTCTGGTGCCCCCTTATCAGTCCCTAGTATATGGTACCTAGGTACCCAAGACATTGGGGTTCCAGGTGATCCCTCTGGGCTGCAGCATATATTTTGCCACCCATGGGAAGCCCATGCAAAGACTTCTGGAGGACTGCCATTGCAGCCTGTGTGAAAAGGTGCAAGCACTCTTTCACTGCCATTTTTCACTACACCAGGTTACTGATAAGTCATCCCTATGATAGGCCCTCTAGCCCAGAGGGCAAGGAGCAAAATACCTGTGTGAGGGCAACCTTGCACTAGAAGAGCTTCTCCCATGAACTGCAGGCCCATCTTCCTGGACTTCATTACTGCGGGGATGCCATTTTATGTGTACTGGACATAGGTCACTACCTATGTCCAGCTACATAATGGTAACTCTGAACATAGGCATGTTTGGTATCAAATATGTTGGAATCATACCCCAAGGCTTTGGCAAGCATTGGTTGTATGATTCCATGCACTCTGGGGGCACCTCCGAGGATTCCCTGTATTAGCATTTCAGCCTTCTAAGGTTTCTCAGGCAGCCCAAGCTACTGCCACCTCACAGACAGATTGTTGCCCTCCTGTTGCTTGAAAAGCTCGAGCACAGGAAGGCCAAACAAAGGATTTCCTTTGGGAGAGGTGTGGTAACCCTCTTCTTTTGGAACTAGGACTTAAAGGCTTGGGAGGGGTAGCCTCCCCAAGCCACTGGAAATGCTTTGAAGAGCACATTTCATGCAATCTTTGCATACACTAGTCTACACCATTTCAGAGACCCTCAGTCCCTGCTCTGGTGTGAAACTGAACAAAGAAAAGGGGAGTGACCACTCCCCTGTCCATCACCACCCCAGGGGTGGCGATCAAAGCTCCTCCAGAGGGTCCCTAGGTTTTGCCATCTTGGATTCAAGGTTGGCAGAGAACTCTGTGAGCATCTAAGTGGTCAATGCCAGCAGGTGACCTCAGAGCCCTCCCCTGATAGGTGCTTACCTGGTTAGGTGACCAGTCCCCCTTCCACAGCTATTTAGGGTCTCTCCTTTTGTTGGTTCCTGAGATTTGGATTACAATACTCTAGCAGGAATCCTCCGCATCCTCAACTTCAACTTCTCACTGAAGAAACTGCATCGGGACCCTCCAGGAACTCTACAAGCTGCAACAAAGAAGCAAGACGCCTTCTGCAACATTGAATATCCGGCTCCTGCCAGCAACTGCAAGTTTCCCAGTCATGCATCCTCTGAAGACAGCCCATCTTCAGTCCGCATCAGAAGAGCAAAGAAATCTCCCTTGGGGGTGAAGGAGTCACTTCCCTGCTTCTGCAGGCACCAGCTGCGATGATGACCAGCTGCGTGGATCCCCTCTCCTACAGATTTGCATGGATCTTGCATCACTGGTGGTGGACTGAAGTGGTCTTGACGGTCCTCTCTTCCAGCTGTCCCACTTTGGTGGAGGTAAGACTTTGCCTCCCCACGCAAGAGAGTACCCCCGTGCTCTGCGTCTTTTGAAGCTGCCAAGGCATGTTGGGATCCTTCCGTCAAGTCCTTTGTGCATCTTGTAGCTCTGGCTCCCAGCACTCTATCCTGCAATGCACGTATTCCTCAGTGGTTCTCCAGCAACATGGGAGCCTTTGTCGTAGTGCTGCATGGGCCTCTTTTGCAAATTCCTTGTGCCCATGCTGTGGGACTCCTGTGTGCACTGCCTGGTCTTCTGTGGGTTCTCTGAGTAGCTGAGGGCCCCCTCTGCTTCCCCCTCCTGGGTAAAGTCCACCTGGTCCTTCCTGGTCTTGGGCAGCGCCGTTTGCTGCTAACCGGGAGCTTTGCATGTGCCAAGGCTTGTTGGCGGACTCCAACAATGCAACCCTGACAACAATCCTCCATCCGGCGTGGGACATCACTTGCACCCTCCAGGAATCCAACTTCGTCTTCTTGGGTGCAGGGCCGACTTTTCTTTTTCACCGGTGGTTCTCCTTTTGCACCATCTTTCGGGTTAGCAGGGGCTCTCTTCTTCCAGTACTCTTCTGTGCTTCTTGGAATTGGTCCCCTTCTTTCACAAATCTTCTTGTCCAGGACTCCACTGTTGGTGTCATGCAGCTTCTTCTGGGTTTTGTATAATTTTTCTTCTTGTTTCTGTGTGTGTTCTAGGAAACTTACTGTGATTTATTCCCGCTTTCCTGGTCACTGGAGTGGGTTCTGGTACTTACCTTGGGCTTTCTAAGTACTCCCATCTTCCCTCTGCACACTACACTTGTCTAGGCCGGAAACCAACTTTCACATTCCACTTTCTTAGTATATGGTTTGTGCTCCCCCAGGCCCATTTCTAACTAGTGCGATTTTCACTTATTGCACTGTTTTCTAACTGTTTTTATGCCTATTTCTGCATGCTAGTGCATATAATTTGTGTATTACTTACCTCCTAAGGGAGTATAGCCTCTATGCCATTTTTGGTATTTGTATCACCGAAATGAAGTACTTTTATTTTTGTAACACTGAGGCCCTAATTCTGAGTCTGACGGGCGGCGGAGGCCGCCCGCCAGACTTCCCCCCTCCGAAATACCGCTCCGCGGTCGAAAGACCGCGGAGGGTATTCCGAGTTTTCCCCTGGGCTGGCGGGCGGTCTTCGCAAGACCGCCCGCCAGCCCAGGGGAAAACTCCCTTCCCACGATGACGCCGGCTCGTAATAGAGCCGGCGGAGTGGGAAGGTGCGACGGGTGCAGTTGCACCCGTCGCGTATTTCAGTGTCTGCTTTGCAGACACTGAAATACTTTTAGGGGCCCTCTTACGGGGGCCCCTGCCGTGCCCATGCCATAGGCATGGGCACGGCAGGGGCCCCCAGGGGCCCCGTGACTCCCCCTCCCGCCATCCGGTTCCCGGCGGGAGAACCGCCAGGAACTGGATGGCGGGAGGGGGAGTCGGAATCCTCCATGGCTGCGGAGCGTGCTCCGCAGCCATGGAGGATTCCTACGAGCGGCGGAAAGTCAGCGGGAGACCGCTGGCTTTCCGCGTCTGACCGCGGCTAAACCGCCGCGGTCAGAATGCTCGTAGGAGCACCGCCAGCCTGTTGGCGGTGCTCCCGTGGTCGGTGGCCCTGGCGGCCACCGACCGCCAGGGTCGGAATGACCCGCTAAGTGTTTTCTTACTGTGTGACTACAGTGGTATTGCATGAGCTTTGCGTGTCTCCTAGATAAGCCTTGTCTGCTCATCCACAGCTACCTCTAGAGAGCCTAGCTTCAAGACACTTCCTACACAACACTAATAAGAGATAACTTGTCCTGATGTCAGGTGTAAGTACCATACGTACCCACTACACACCATTTCAGCTTCCTACACTCAGATATACACCGTACATGGAGGATATCTACACACAAACATCCGTTTCATATATGGCTTACTACCAAACAAACAAAGCAGCACATACTACTAACTCTTAATCTATATCAAGCAACAAACAAACATATAACTAGTCGACCCAAAAATCTTCATAGACTTTAAACAAACAATGATTCAAACCATTCTAAAAAAATACCCACATACATCCATGCAAGGCTGTTACTCTCACTTCATCAAAGTATATGGACACACTTCCAAAAATCCACACTAGGGGCCTTGTTCCGTGCACCTCCATGACACCACTGTATGATGAGTCGTGTGAGCCTATGGAGCAAAGACCCCTGAGGTCCTGCCAGCCCTTCAAGGCAGCACAGACTGCCAAAGTCATGAGGCAGCACAAACAGGTCAACAGAAACCGTGTTTCCTGCAGACTCATTATGAGGTTGCACATCACCAATGTAACAGTGGTGATTCAACCACTACGTCTCAGCAGGTGTAAACGGGGAATATATAGGGAAACACTCACCTGTAGGCAGCCTCATATGTTGAGTGCCACCATGGAGCCCAGGAACAGTGAAATCTACACAACATTGTGTCACACAACACCAACGACACAGCAACATCACATCTACAAATACCATGCCGTGGACTGCCATCACATTCAACACATATGTATGGATGTGGCTGGAACACAAACACCACTACCGTTAAGCAGCCTTGCAATGGGCAGACACATCACCCACATTGCAACACAATGAAAGGACAATGGGATGCAAAGTAGCCTAAGAGACAAATATACAAAGTTTACATGCAAACAATACTTGCACAATAGGGATTGCAGCATCAGGAGCACTCAGGGAAGGAGGTTGCACTGGAACACACATCACTTTGCACATGCCCCAAAAACAACATTTGTGCAGCAACTGGCCCCTCAGGTATTATAGGGACAAGCAATACTAGACTCAGGTGATAGGTCTATCCATGCAATGTGGAAGTGCAAGTCAACAAACCACATACAACTCCCACTTCATCGGAAATACATCTATACAAAGTAGTTGCAAGGTACACACAGCCAAATGGACACATGCACAGTTAAATGCAAACAAAGGTAGCACAATTTAACACACTCCATGTCTGCACAAACAAAACTCAAGCTGCCACATTATATAAATCCATACCGGGGGCAAGTCCACCATACAAGCTCACATTGGGCAACACAAGATGAAATACTTACTGTAGCAAACAGAACACAATGCTTTGACACCACAATTGCATTAACAAACACACATTCATACAGTCAACATATACCTTTGTCTTGGGGGACTCTAGCATTGCCCACAAAGTCAGATAATACAGTATAAACAACAGCAAATGGATCAGCAAGCAGGCTGAGACACACACAACTGTAGGCAAACAATACAAGTTTCTCAGGAACAACATAAAAGTAGAAAGGAATTGTGGAACAAATCTATAACAAAAAACTACTGTTTCAGTTGATATGTAACAAAATGTCAATAGTCCAATGACATTGGTCAGTCCATATGCCATTGTCCAGGCACTCCTTAACTTTCAGGGAACCTCCAATGGAAGGAGCATCAAGTGGACAGGCAGGCACCTCAGGGATCATCCTGGGGATATGGGCTGGATTTGGGAGGAAAGGGTTCGAATGGGTGGACTGCTTCTTCAGAGGGCTGGGCTTCTTCTTGGGGGAAGGGATATGGGTGCTTGCGGGGGACAGGTATGATGGGGAGGACTTGGAGGTGGAAAGGATGGGTTGGGAGGTGAGTCAGAGCCTCCTGGGTTTGGAACCGCAGGTGGAAGGGACAGGGAATGTTCAAACAAAAAATCAGACTGAGCAATACGGGGATGGTCAACTGAAGGGGTGGGTTTTTGGAGTTTGAGGGAGTGGAAGTCTGCTGTGTTGGTGTGGGTTTTTGGGTGTGTGCATGTGGGAGGAATGCTTGTGTTTGGGTGCTGTCTGTTGCATGTGTGAGTATGGTTGTTTGTGTGTCTTGGGGGTTTGGGAAGTGGAGGCTTCTGGATAATGTGGGAGTGGTGGGTGTGTGTGGCTGGTGGGGCGGTGTCTGTGGGTGTGCTGGATATGATGGATATCTGTTGGAGTGGTGTCTATGTGTATGGTGGGTGTGGTGGATGTCTGTGTGTCTGTTGGGATGGTATCTGCAGGAATGCTGAATGTGGTTGGTTTGTCACTGACTATTGTGGGGGTGCCTGTGGGTATGCTTGATGTCGTGTATGGTACGATAGGGATGGGGGGGTGTCTGGGCAAGTGGTGACTGATATTGTATGTGTGGATGTCTATTTGCTTGCATGCCGGTGTGTTTTGTAGTGCTTGTGTCTATATGTGCTGCTCTTGTGTGTTGAGGTGGGTGGGTGCAGATATGTCTGTGTGCTTGGGGTAAGGAGGGGAATGGGGGATTTGGTTTGTGAAGAGGGAGGTGGAGGGGGGGACAGAAGGTGATGGGTGACTGGATGCAGTCAGTGTGGAGACAAGAGCCTGAAAAGATCTCTGTATTCCCGCCATTTCACCATGAATACCTTCTAGGAATGCAGTTGTCTGCTGGAGTTGAGTTGCCAATCGCTGGACGTCATTTACAATGTCTGTCTGACCTACAGAGATACTCCTCAGGATGTAAGTAGTCTCCTCACTGAGGGCAACTGGGGTAACAGGATATGGGGCGGGAGTGCCTGTGCCAAAGGAGATGCCCACAATCTTGGGTGAGCGAGCAAGGCTAACTGTGTGGGGAGCAACAGGGAGGGTGGTGATAGAACTGGGGATGGCAGACAAAGATGGTACAGGAGTACGCCCTGATTGGTCCGCCACCAGTAGGTAGCGGCCACTAGAGGAAGAATCCGATCATGAAGAGGATGTTGATCCATCTCCCCCATGGCACTCCTCTCTCCCTTCGGGCCACTGAATCCCTTTGTGTCAGTGGTGTCTTGACCCAAGGTCCCGCAACGTGATGCTTCCCCACTCGGCTGTTCACTGTCTCCTTTGCTTCCCAGGGGTGATGCAGCAAATACAAAGAGAAGTAGGGTCATCACATGCCCATAACCACACTTGAATATCAGCTGTGATTAGCAAATATTACCTTGATGTCCAATAGAACCCAGCAACAAACTCCACCTAAGTGGTCTGCATATGTGCCATACCATATACTTACATGCTACCTGAACTGTCAACAGTTGTCCACAGAAAAATCAGGATCTCACACGACTACAATTGCTTGGCTGAAGTTGTGCAATCAAAATAACCATTGATCAAATAGGATTCCATATCACCCTCAATGCTTTGCCCCATGAGCATGCCTCAGTTACCTGTTGTCATGCAATAGTAGGCCAGTGCTGACTCCATTCCCACAGATCCCACACAAGGTCATGCATACATCTATTTGTCACATACATAATGACCCAACAATAAGAAATGAATCTCCAAAATTGTGCCATGTTGCTGACAACAGTACAATAGCCTGGAGAAGGTGACATGGAAATACTCATATCACAGTGGAATCAGTTTCACTATGCACACTTCACCAAGTCATATTTGTCCAAATGGAGTCATTGAGTTAGTACTAATGTTGCTCAGGTAGGCCAAACATTTGGCATGGAAATGGACACTGAAGACATCATGTACAATATGTCCGGGGGATATGTTTCTAAACTCCACAACACAATGAATCAGCAAGCCAGAGGCAAATCACCACTAATGTCTGACATCCCTTACAATTACCTACTCTACGTTTTCAGTAGACGCCATTAGTCCTTTGGATTTTGGAGAGGCCCAGAGATTTGCAAGTAATTGTTGAAGGCCTTCAAAATGTTGCACAATTGGGAACTTCAGCATTGTCTTCATTTTTGCTATGCAAACCCAGTTGTGGATGAATTCTTGCACCCCAGCACATGTGATCTCAACGTAACTATACTTCACTCCATGATGCAGGCTAACAGTCAAGTTACAAAGCTTCCCTATTTTACATGTGCTAAGCGCTTTGCCTCATGATTCTACACCAAACCCATAGAATTGCACATTGTGGCTAAAAACTCTAGGCCTACCTGTCATGTCCCTCATTGCTACTGCAGTTGTACATGTCAAATGACATGCAGTGATACTTGAGGGCATGTGTCAACCAATGATCAATGGTGACACGCGCCTGTCTGTGACACAACATGAAATGTACCCCCATTGTGAATGTCTTATTCTACACACAGGTTGGCATGCATCTGTGAGGGAATACAGACATCATCCCATCAACACAGGAAGACTGTGCATGAAACTGCAGCTTACAAATGTTTTTCTAAAGAGAAAGGTACAGATGCTGACATGTAGGCACAAGGAATGTTGGCAACAGTGATGGCACATAAATCATGGTAATGGGCATTCACCACTTACCAAGGGAAATTATTGATCTGTAGCTGCACCCCAAAAAATAATATAGGGTCTGTCACATATGTAATGGCCATCTTCACATTATAAACAGGAGTGCGGTACCAGTCACAAACTGAAGACAACTAACCTCTAGGTGGCAGATGACAATATACTCATTTAACCACACACATGACTGAGGACAGTGATCCATCACTTCCATACCTTTGACCTGCAACACTGAGGAGTAGTGGTCTGTTGCCTACAATTTACCCCCACACCAACAACAAACAGAACTTGATTGATCACTGTACACAGCCATATGTCATCCCTGGAGATAAATTGGTTTGCAGATTCTACGTAGTTGTGTCCTAGGTCCCTGGGCCAATAGGCAAGGCACATCAATATACTACACATGACATGTGTACACAAATAATCACTCACCTACTGTATTACACATGGCTCATCCCAAATCGTCAGGGGTAGATGACAGAACCGATCACATTCACTTGACAATGTGACTGGCAGGAATATGCCCTGTACTCAGCCCCTTGTGCTTGCTGTCCTTAAATGCCCATCAACTGCCAGAATGCTGGCCATAAGGGGGGTGATGGTCTGACGGGTACCCGGCCCAGGTAGGGAGGACATCCCTAGCTGGACATCTGCGTTCTGCCGGGCCGGGTATTTTGCCGGGCTGGTCCCACCTCTACCAATAGTGGGCGCTCTGCACATCTTCTTGCCAATGGCTTTCCATAGTTCCTTTTTCTGATGGACATTGGCTGATATGGATGCAAAAGAAAAATCAAAAGATTAAAATCATAAGTTTTTTCACAAATGGTTGAGTCACATACATGTCAGAAACACCAAGCCAAAACGCTTCTATTTGTTAACACTCCACAAGTGTGAAACACACAAGCCAAAAAGTACAGGGACTTGACAACAGCCATATTTATTAGTGTCTGCAGACCAACTCATTACCCTGCTTAGGGCCTACAATCATTAAGCAAACTTACTGACATCAGGTAGCCCATACTGTAGCAACCTGCCCTGTGATCAATCAATCAAGGTTCTTGTAGAATGCGGCCAATCACCTGTTAGGATTTCAAGGCGCGCGAGGATGAGCAGATCAGTGCAGAATGTGATGTAAGCCACATTTATACACTACACAGCTATGTGGCTTCTGAAGGGTAAACTCCTTAGGCATGAATAGACCAACACATTCACACTCTGTGAGATTGACCCAATACATACAGTCCCTACAGGCAACTGCCAGAGTACATACTTAAACATTACACATGAGTGACAATCAATGGGATGCATGGTTGGTACAGAAAGTGTCTTCCTTGTCTATGTATGGACTTTGGAAAAACAAATGCAGACTCATGCCACTTCAGGATGTGGGTTCTGTGCTAAGTACTTGTACCACAGAACAAGCCTTTGGACATATGTGCCTATTCTCCAGAGATGGCATCCAACTAACAAAAGCATGCATTGTACAGTTTTCTTATGTGACCAAGCTTCTGAGTCACATATTAAGGCCTCACAGGAATCAACACACTGTCTGTACTGTGGGACTTTCAGTTATGCAATACGTCTGTACAAGACAAATATAACCAGTGTGAAGGTGAAAAACAGAGCTGTGAGAATTAGGGACCTATCATGAGTCTAAGACACACATTGATAATGATGCATAATGCCCATAAGTACTAGATTAATGATTTACTTCTGCACCCGTTCGGACGGAACATTCAGGCCAGGTTTTGGCACTAGCGAATCATATTGGCCACATGACAGGATCTGCTGTGGTACAGGAAATAGGCACAGTGCCACAGTTGCATTGTGACAGTGACAATCCCACAGCCCAGACTAGGGGCCTGATTACAACCTTGACGATGGGATACTCCGTTACAAATGTGAGGGATATCCCGACCGCTGTATTCCAAGTTCCATTGTATACTATGGAACTTGTAAAATGGCGGGTGGGGTATCCATCGAGTTCGAGACGTAGTATCCCTTCCGCCAAGGTCGTAATCAGGCCCTAGGTCCCAAACTGGGAGATATATTTGACAGGCCCTGGTCTCTGTAGGTTGAGCAGATAGAACCTACATGACACTTACTCCATTTCCATCACTTCTATGCATGACAGTACATCATGTGGCCAACAGCAATTTGGCATGTGGTGTGTGTGGCAACCTGAAGGCCAGAGTGAGTCAGGATATGCCTTTCACACAACCGTTTAACAAGGCCAGATGTGGTTTGAAAGATCTGTGACACTACCCACATTGCTCACATGATTTTCAAATGACTAATCCAACGTTCATAAACAGCTCAGGCTGTCATGCACATACATTTCATCTGAAATTTCAAACATTCATGAGGAAAGGGATGCCATTGGATGGAAGTAATGTCTCCTTACCCAGTTATTTGCATCTAACACAAGGATTATTGAGGACCCCAAAAAGCCCACACAACACAATGCTAAGTTGTGAAGTATGCTTGTCAATACATTGATTGATAATTCAAAACATAATCAAAGAGGACTTGTCTGATTAACGTGTCAAAGGCGTTTCCACCCACATGCTGGATTCTAGAGTCTCATCTGGACAAAAAATTACCTGGGGAATAGTAAAAGGTTGGAATGATTAAAGAAAGCTTCAGCTGGATGTCGAATATTGGTATCACTGTCTGACCCAGAATGGTGCTTTTGACACCTTAACATAAGAGCGGGGTAGACTGGAGCATCTTTTCCTAATTCTGAAGTCTGGACACAAGGGGAGACAGTGATACCAAAATTCAATATTGGGTCAGGTGCCATCTGGGGAAACCTATCAAACCATGAAATGTCTGAAAACTAGACAGCTGGGGTAGACGATGGTGTTGAGACTTGCATGGAACCATAAGGCTTTCTTACCCACAATGACCCGCAAACCTCAAACTTTGCCTACAATTGCACACTTACCTTGCATTTCTGTGATGTAAACTTGCAGAATCAGCAGGAATTCACAAACCCCCTACCACACTGTGTTCACCTATTTGTCCTGATAAAAATGCTACCCTACTTGTGTTACCTGGGCTAGTGCTTCTGACATGCACAAATGTAACTAGGGTCAAAGAGAGTGGCTGAGCTAGACTTCCATGGATCTTGGTATGTTTTGATTCCTTCCTGCTTGTCACATGCATTAGGTTTAGCTGCACAAGAGGGGTAGCATTTTATTCAGGACAAATGGGAGAATGATAGGTGGTAGTAATCGGGGCCCACCAATACAAGTGCACTACCATTCTTATTGGGACAAGTGTGGGAACTCAAGGTGGTAGTAAATTTGTGGCTTCCCAAAGATGCCAGAAATTTCTGTCACAAAAATGTGAGCAAAATGTGTTGCTTAAAAACGTTTGATGTTTGTAAGGGCTTCTGGGTAAAATTTCCTAGTGGGATCCATGCAAGTCATGCACCCTGGGACTCCCCTGCTTGTCCAGTTTTAAAAAATGTAAGGGTTGGCTTGGATTCCCTATATGCATGCTGAGCTATGGTCCAAAATCCATAGCTACCCATGTAAAGAAAAACAGGTCAATTTTCATTGGAAAAATATGATGCGTCCACGTTACGTTTTGGGCGGTTTCCTGTGGTGGCCACTAGGCCTACCCACACAAGTGAGGTACCTTTTTTTATCAGGGGACTGGGAGGAATCTGGGGTGGATGGAATTCTGCAGCCCCCTAAAGATTCCACAACTTTCCATCATGGAAATGTGTTGAAAGCAAGGATGTCTGTGTAAAAAAAACCTGGCCAGAGCCATGCAGGCCACTCCACCCTGGATATTCCTATCTGTCTATTTCAAAAAAATGTACAGGTTATGTAGGTTTCCCTAAGTTGTGGCTGGAGAGGAGTTAAACATCTGAAACAACTCTCATTAGAAAAAAAGGGTCAGTTTTGAGTGAAAAAAACATTTTGGCCTGTTTCTTGCTGTGGGCACTAGGCCTACCCGCACAAGTGAGGTACAATTTTTATTGGGACACTTGGTGGAATGCTGGGTGGAAGAAAATACGTGGATCCCATACATTCCATAACTTTCCATCAAATATGCGAGGAAAATATGTTTTTTCATCAAAGTTGGAGGTTTGCAAGGGATTCTGGGTTAATAAAAAAACCTTGTGACAGCCATGCAAATCACCTGACCCTGGATACCTCTATCTTTTTAGTTTCCAGAAATGTACAGGTTTTCAGGAAATTCCTAGGTATTGGCTGAGCTGGGGTCCACGATCTACAGCTACCCACATTGGAAAAAAAAGGATCAGTTTTCAGTGGGAAAATGTAATGCAACCATGTTGTGTTTTATCCCATTTCCTGTCGTACTACCCACACCCGTGAGGTGCCATTTTATCAGAAGACTTGTGCGCGCATAGAATAGTAGAACATTTGTTATTACCAATTAGATTTGTCTGCATTATTTTCCTTTGAACGGTAAGCCAACCTATAAGAAACATGGCATTTCGAAAAATACCCTCTAGATCATACATTGGTGCAGGTACTCACAAAATCAGACATGTAGAAATGACCAATGCTCTTAAACTCCATATTTTGTACCCATTTCAGAAATACATAGGTTACCTTAAGACTCATTTTTCAGTCTGCCTATTTTGCCATATGAATTGGTCTATACTTGGTAATCAATGAAAAAATCATTTTATGGCACAGCTCAGTTCTTGGCTCTGGGTACCTTGGATTCTTGAAGAACCTACAAACCCTATATATCTCTGTAACCAAAAGCAGCTAGCAGACATAATGGTATGCAAATCGGCCATCATGACAAAAAGCTGTAGATGAAAATGTTGTCACAAATGGCCATTTTCTTCCTATTTATTTTCAATATTTCTTTATTTTAGCAGTTATTTTCCTTAAAAAAACATTGAGGGATCTACATATATGAGCTCTTGCTGAATTCAGAATTTTATCTACATTTCAGAACACTATAACTTTTCTGGATCATCCTTAGGTTTTATACTGGTTTTGACTACAGACTAGAAGTAGGCTAAGGACAAACAAATAGAAACTATGGGCTACCTCTTTGAAAAATTGCAAAAATGTGTTACAAAATTAATTATTTTTATTCAACTCTGCATGTTCTTGAAAGCTAGGAAAATAGTAGGTAAGTAAGTAAGCAAGTCAATGTATTCATGCATAGTTAATTAAAACTGTTGCACAATAGAGATATAAGATAAAAGAAAGTACAAGAAAACAGTACAAATGCCACCATACTATAGGGGGTGATTCCAACATTGGCGGGCGGCGGGCGCCGCCTGCCAAGCGGGAACCGCCAGAAGACCGTACCGCTGTCAAAAGACCGCGGCGGTCATTCTGACTTTCCCAATGGGCTGGCGGGCGACTGCCAAAAGGCCGCCCGCCCGCCCAGCGGGAAAGCACCAGCAACGAGGAAGCCGGCTCCGAACGGAGCTGGCGGAGTTGCTCGTGTGTGACGGGTGCAGTTGCACCCGTCACGATTTTCAGTGTCTGCCAAGCAGACACTGAAAATCTCAATGGGGCCCTGTTAGGGGGCCCCTGCAGTGCCCATGCCAGTGGCATGGGCACTGCAGGGGCCCCCAGGGGCCCCACGACACCCGTTCCCGCCGTCCTGTTTCTGGCGGTGAAAACCGCCAGAAACAGGATGGCGGGAAGGGGGTCGGAATCCCCATGGCGACGCTACTTGCAGTGCCGCTGTGGAGGATTCCCTGGGGCAGCAGGAAACCGGCGGGAAACCGCCGACTTCCCTTTTCTGACCGCGGCTTTACCGCCGCGGTCAGAATTGCCCCAGAAGCACCACCAGCCTGTTGGCGGTGCTTCCTCCGTCCCCAACCCTGGCGGTCTCGGACCGCCAGGGTTGGAATCACCCTCTATACTGTGTTGTCACTGAAGCATATAGCTAAGGAGTTTAACTGATTTGATTGATAGGAGATTGAAATATACTTTAATAACAACAAATTCGGAACTGCATTTTAAACAGAAAACCCCAATGGATTAGTGACCGAAGCCTAAAGAATTGAGGGAGGTCATTGCTTAAAGTGGCAAGGTAAACAGAATATGATCGTGATTGTTCAGGACCACATCAGAAAACCGTCCTATGTCTCAGCCAGTTGGGAGAGCAATTTTTTAACACACTACAGGAACTTAGAAGCTCTATCTGCAAGCTGAATGGTTTTGCCCATCTAAGAGCACCATCACCACTGAACAACAAGTTCTAATTCAAAGGGCTTTCAGTGAGGATCGCAGTAGTTTCTTCCTCATTCACTGGACTGCCAGACAAACATACAAGAATTATAGAATGCGTTCGGTGGACAAGCAGCAGAGCCAGCAAGAAAGGTCTGGCCAAGATTGCTTCCATGGTGGGGTCAAGTCCTTGGACGAGAAAATACCCATGCGATTTGGAGAAGAGAGTGTGGGAGGGAGCCTGCTAGATAGGTCATCAGGTAAAGCTGGAGGTGCCAGGCTGTATAAGTATACAGGACGATCTTTCTCAAAGCGAGGACGGGGTTGGAGTCCCAGGTGGCCTGTAGTTTTAAGTTAGTCATGGTTTGACTGAGTAAGGACAACCAACTTGAGCTATCATCAGGTTGGAGCCCCATTTCCTTCCAGCATGGGGCAGCCAATGAGATGGCGGGGGCAGCTCTTAGTTTCCAACACATTTTTATCATTGCTCTCCCAACCGATCAGAGCGTGATGGAACAGTCCAAATTCCAACCTCACCTGAGTTTGCGATGAATGCTCGGAATTCACGTCCTGGGTTAGATGGCTTTCAGAAACTGCATGGCGGAGGGAATTTGTGTGGTGGTGGACATAGCTGAGGTTAGAAAGCTGATGTTTGACCATATCAGGAGGCTGAACTATATCTTGGGCTCTGGTGAAAATCTGAGGATACTGATATATACAATGGGTTGGCGGTTCTGCAACTTTGTTTACTAACGGATCTTGGGTGAGTTCCGGAGTGCCTATTGGGAGCCTACCATTGCTGCATGGCAAGGGTGGGATAGGCTGATGTTGAATTTTGTTGTGATTATGGGTCTGAACATTGGCCGGGCTGAGTGGCTAGGTTATTACTTGAACCTGCATGTGGGGGGCCTGCCACAAGTTGGGGCCTGTTTGTTGGTGGTCCTAGTCCTTTGAACTGTTGTGACGAGGCACCTTACCCTGATCTTGTGAGTTTGGGACCTAGGGTGCTCATGGAACTCAGTCTACTGACCAATCTGTACTGTCTGTAGCTACGTGGGCCATACCAGACCTTTCCATTTGAGTGGGCTGTGAGGGTGAAAGCTCTTTGGCTTGCGGGGGTTGAGTGGTACTTTGCGCTGAAAGAGCGATTAAAGTGGCTGTAATTTTGGCTCCTTTGAAAGATGAGGGCATTTAAGGGACGAAGGTGATGGAGCTATTTCTTATTCTGTTTGTTTTTCCTGGCCTTCCTTTGGTATTTGTGCTCTCTCTTAGCCATAAGGGGTTTTGCTTGTGTTTCCATCCAGGGATCTCGAAAAGGAGCTCTGTGGAGAGATGCAGACTGGAATGTCTTGCATGTTACAATGTTTCCTTGCAGAGAGGACCCATCTTCTTTGATCTCTGCAATGGGCACTGCATTTTAGCAGGGCTCAAGAGTTCATTCCGAGTCAAATGTATCCTGTACCCTCCCAAAAAGACTTGCTCCATATTTTGCCTGCTTGAGGGTCACACTGTCAAATTTTTGTGGCAGGATCTAGTGCCAAAGAGGATTTTGGAAGCTTGACGGCAGCCAAGATTTCTGCCAGAATGGACGGCAAGGTTTTTAAATGGTCTAAAAAAGAAGAACATTGGTAAGAATGATAGGCTGCATCTGGATCTTTCTGCACCCATTTGATAAGGTAATTAAGATCATGCAATTTTTGGTCAATGCCAACTACATGAGTGGCCAGGGAGTTGAGGATTTCAACTTGGAGGTCAAGCTTTTCTGAATGATAGAAGAGAGGAGATCACCTCCACTGAGTTTAACAAAGGTGCCCATAGAGGCAGCGGTTCAAGTGCATTATGCCCCATGATGTTTTTGGCCCCCTGGTCATTGGGAGACATCCTTGCACACTTCAAAGGGGCCTGCTGAGGTGATGAAAGCTGTGCAGGGGTCCCGAACTTGCTGCCAAGTTCCAGGAGAGGCAATTAATTGCTATGAACCTTGTGGGGGGATGAGACTGTAATAGGCTCTAGGCTACCTTTAAGATTAACACTCCATGGGAAGCCAAAGTTCATTTGGGCAGGTACCTTTGGCCGTTTGATTTTGATTGGAGAGAGCAGGACGTTTATCATGTTTCAGGCAGTAAATTACAGCCGTATCCTGCTGCACAGCTCAGTAGAAGCTCTTGCCATAAGGCAGAGCAATCCACAGATTTCTTGTGGAGGAGTTTGCTTGATGTGATTCACGTGAGAGAGTAAAGGAACTCCGTGGTGGATGGTGTTGTTTCCTTCGATGATGCTGAAGGGTGGCCCCGTCAAACGCGGGTCTTTGTCAGAAGTGTGGACATCGGTGAGGATCTCCAGTTGCTTTATCCTGTTTTGGATTGAGGGTGCCTTTCCATGGTGAAGTAGGGCAAGCCACAGCCAACATGATGACTGATGGGTGGGCAGGGGCAGGAGATCCTATAGAAGTTTTAAGGAAGTAAGTAATCTTCTTCTTCCTCAGTTTTTTAGGCACTGGACTGGAAGTGGCCGATATGCACTTGCTGGGGCCATCTGTAAGTGTGGGGATTACTTTTACCTTTGGGCCACATTTTTTTGCGGGTTTCAATGCACTGCACACCTTGCCAGACATCACACAGAGGCGCAGCCACACCCCTCCTACACCATGGTGGGGGTCACAAACACACATTTAGCACGTTCCTGGTTGCGCCGGTAAGAAGATATGTGGTATTGAAGAAGGAAGAAAGAAAGAAATGGTGAGTAGGGCACTGCAGGCCCCCTGCAAGCCGCACCCAAACTTATTGGGCTGCTTCCGCTGGGGCCCAGGCACGCACTCGGCAGTGGTCTACTATGACCACTGCGCTCGCACCAGAGTCTCAGAGGCACAGTTTGAACCTCCCTGGAGGCAGCCAGTCAGTGGGCACAGAGGTGAAAGTAGCACGGGGGCTGGTCCCAAAGTCTCAAGAACAGGAGGCTGCCAAAAAGGAGAAAGAGTTTGCAGGGAGCTGGGGGCAGGCTAGAGCCTCTTGAGGGACCAGGGATGCCGAGGCAGGTGATGGGAGGCAGTCCTTCTCACCCTTCCCTCTTCCCATCTTTGCCCACTTCCCATGCACTCCGAACCACCCCCACAGATCTTGCAGTCAGGCACTCGCGGCACCTGAGGCCAGGCTGAGGTGAAGACGGAGTGTGGAGGCGCTGTGGGAGTAGGGCAGTACTCCTGTGCACAGGGAAGGTGGGGGGTGGTGTCTAGTAGTCTGCGAAGGCACCTGGCCTCAGCACTCGCAATTCGTTGGCCATCGTTGCCCTCAAAGCTTGCGTTGCCCTCCAGAGCTCATGACTATGGAGTTCGTGACGGTCTCCCCTCACTGACCCTCCCTGCGTCCTCCTCCCGGTGAGCTGTGGCCCAAGATCCGCGTCCTTCGGGCTTTCCCTATGACTATGACAACTTCTCCTCCTAGTCAGCATCTGTCTACGCCCTCTTAAATGAAGACGTTTGTGAACAGCTGCATAAGGTCAGTGAGGGCTGTGATGGTGACCGGTTTCTCAGTCCTTCTTTAGGAAAACAGTAATTTTAGTTAATCAAACTGTTCATGCCATGTTTAGGGAAAAAAACAGACACTTTTATATGAAATGCTTTTTTTCTCATTATCTCTAAAATCACTTTTCGCTTATTTTCTTAGTGCCTTCGGGAGGAATACACAATCCCTGGGTAACCTTAGAATAATCAGGATTTTTTAAAAAAGAGGATGCATATTTGGTGTGATTACCTTATGTGGAAAACGTTTATGGAGCCCTAAGTGTGAACTATCCCAAATAGCCAAGAAAAGGCTCAGAACTAGGGTGGAAGGCCCAGCAGTTAAGGGGTTTATATATAAGTAGTTTACAAATTATAATTGGCTTAATATGCAGATGGTAGTATCCTTAATCCTCCAATGCATTATTCAGAATCTTATACCTGCTTTGATCTTCAGTGTTCGCTAAAAAGTACCAGAGTGCATGTCAGTTAGGTCGTGGGGGAGTGGACTTGACACTTTAGGAGCAGCATGTATATTGTGGCTTTGACTGTGCTCCAAGTGACTGAACAGGTTCTGCATCCAGCTGAGTTTGGTTCCATCATTCACACTCCTTAACCTCCCACAGTCCCACTTTTCGCTCCAGTTTGTCCTTCATTGGCTCTGCAGTTATTGTGACCTTAGGGGTGAGGGGGTGGTTTTCACATCCTACTCCAGTGATGTCTGAAAAATTCTATGTTTACTTTTTGCCTTATGTATAAAAAAATTCTTCAGGACAATCCAGAACCTTTGATTGTCAACAATGTATTTTGCTACTAAATAGAGCATTTTGTTCTCAGATTAAAAACAATGTTATTAAAAGACAAATCTCTTTTAATTGATATCTGCATCTCTGCCAGATTCCAGAATACTGGATATTAAACAAGTATGCCTTTCTAAATATTTACAAAAGTGACTGTACATAGTTTTTCTTTGGATGTGAGGTAGCACCTTTGTGTCATACCATACTAGCTTTCCTTTCCTTAGTCGATATGTTATAACACCACTTTAGGTCCTGAATATTGCACTAATTGGTGTATAAGTTCATTCCCACTAATTACTGATAGCCTGGGATGCGATAATTACCAAATCAGCAATTTGCACCTGATTCTGCCTTTCGAACACTGGTCATAATTTTCCATCTTTGAAGTACCCAAATGGAAATTTGAACTATTTGGTGGCACAGTGTATGTGATGATTTTCCTGGCAAAAAGTGTTCTGTCAAACACACACAGGGGACATAATTTGTGTCTGATTTGAAGTCCTCTTTGGAGTTCAAACAAAAGTAGAAACCTGAAACACATTGAGCATGCTTTTTGCCTTCAGGGGCGAAGGGCCGGCTTGAGCGTAGTGTTGCCCCATGCTAGTTGTCACAGGGCAACACAGCCCTAGAGTCAGTTTTATCAAGCCATGCAAGGCCACTTAGCGTGGTTCTGCATGGCTTGAGAAATCTGGAGTAAAGCAAGGCAGCACAAATCACTGCCTTGCCTTCCTGTGCCCCAGGGAGGCATTTCATGAGTGGAGTGTGCTTGTTCCCACATATCCACCAATGGAATTTGGTGCATTCCCACATTTACCATTAGTGGCAAACCTCGAAATGTGGCAAAATGATATCTGGAAGGAAGGTGTCCCTTCCTGCAAAAAACATTTCTGATTGCAACGCAGGCACCCTTGCACCATGACACAAGGTCATTTGCTGACTTAATTTTTAAGATATAAAGCAACATATTTGTTAGTTCATTTTACAATAAATCTGTGCACGATGAGATGTAAAATAAAATGTAAAATTCCTTTAAAACCAGTTGACAGAAACCATAAACATAGCATAGGCTGCAATAACAGAAATCATGTTTCCTTCAAATAGTTTCAGAAGGTGTAACTGATGACAAATCTGAATGGAGAAAAGAGCATCACAATTGGTTTAAATGTAATATCACAACTGTGGTGTAATAGAGAATTCATATCCTAACTATTCTCTTTTATGACAATGTATCACACATCTTTAGCAACAGTAAATTGAGTTTACAAAAGCAAATAATTACAATAACAAATCAACTGTTCTACAGAAATTCATAATTATGCTACAATTTGATGACTGATATTTTTTTTTTTTTTACCATGGAATTGTTCGCTTTGTACATCAGTTATAAAAAGAATCCAACATAAGCCAGACATATATGACCAACTTGGTGAAGTAACACATTATTTGTAAATTAAAATATGGGCAATCATAAGGTATTATTTGGTTTAATATTTTAGGGACCATTCACAATTTGGGTTTAAGACCATGAATTCAGATCAAGATTGTTTAATTTAATATAGAACCTTCCTACATGCTGATACACAGCATGAACAATTACATAAGAAATCAAAATGACATGTATGTCTGAGAATTCAAGCACTGATTACAAGGATGTCATCTCCGATGATAACTAAAATAAAATAACATCATTGATCATATCACATATCCCATCACCATTGCCACAGTCCACGATGTCACTTATGAGCAAGTATAATGTGTGATAAAAAGTCAAAATAACACAATAGCCTGTATATTCAACACAGGCAATTGGAGCTGAGATCTTTGAGTGGGTTGAGAATATAGCGCCTGTATAACATGTACGAGGCAGAGGTGGATTATGTGTCTCAAGGAAACAAGGACATGGTCAACTTCATTCTAAACTGTGGCCATGTAATTCAGGATGAAGGTGTGAGCCATCCGAGTGTGATGACAGAATGTGGTGTCTGCATAATATATACCTTTTGTGCACAATACATTGAGAGACAGTAAGAAGGATTAACATGTGTTTGAGATTTACATGAAGTACACACCAGTCTCAGACAGAGTTTTAGGGCAGGATTTAAGAAGGCCCTAGTACCACATTGCGCCCCATTTGCATAATATTTTTTACACAAATGTGGCATAAAGGGGGCATTTCCACCATGCCATATTTACAAAGTGGCACAATGCATGCATTGCGCCACTTTGTAACCCTTTGTGCCACATTATGCCTCCGCTAGGCATAATGTATGCAAGGGGGCGTTCTGGTGTTAGAAGGCCCAAAAAAATGGAGTAGTCAAACTTAACAAATTTCAGTGTGTCACTTTTTCCATAATTTTTACCACCTGCTGAGAGCAGACATTAAAATGTCACACTTATTTAAATTAATGGGCCTTCTTGCACTCTGCTACACTAGCGTCAACATTTTTGATACTAGTGTAGCAAAGCGCCACAATAGTATAAAAAATGTTGACGCTACTGTTCTAACTACTGCTCTGGTAAACCGTATGTTAAATATGGCACAACCATGGTGTATTAAGTGCCAGTAGGGGAGCGCAGAAAAAGTGGTGCATCAGAGCTGATGCACTCCTTTTTCATAAATATGGGCCTAAGTGTATTATATATGGTCTAGCCATTTAAATGCACCTTACTTGGTGTGTTTTACCTGTTAATCCATGAACAGTGTTTAAGTTAAACAAAACAACATCTGTTGTGAGCAGACCATATAGGGAAATCAACTATGACTAAGGCCCTCATCATGACCCTGGCGGTCTCTAGACCGCCAGGGTCATGGTCAGAGTCGGACCGCCGCCAAAGCAGCGGTCTGACCACGACATTACGACCGTGGCATTACTGCCACGGTCGGACTGCTGGTACCACCACTTTTCGGCTAACCGATGGCCTGGCGGTGCAAGCAGCACTGCCTGGGGATTACAACCCCTCTTTCCTCTAACTTTAACTGGTGGTTTCACCGCTATGTAAAGGCTGGCAGAGATGGGGTTCCGACTCGCAAAATGCATTTCTACATAGCATAGACGCATTTGCGACTCGCAAACGGCGATTTTCGGCATTTGTGAGTCGCAAATTCGTTGCTACATCTGGCCCTAAGAGTACCCTCTCTCCTAGCTTTTGCATGGCAGTCCCACTGCCATGCAAAGGCCCATGGGGAAAGGCTTCCGGGGGCCCCATCGGCCCCTCCACTGGCCATACTCTTGGCATTGGAAGAGCAGGAGCCCCCATGGACAGCCCCATCATGCTTTTCACTGCCAGAATTATGGCCAGTGAAAAGCGCGACAGGGGCTGCAACTTTGCCGCCTGCACAATTACGTCAATGTTGTTGTGAGGATTCCTTCTGAAAGAGTTTGGCGGTTTCCGTCTGAAAGAGTGTGGTGGTTTTCCGTCAGAAAGAGTTTGGTCGACGCCTGCCAAACTCAAAATGAGGCCCTGAATGTCCAAGTCGAGTATTGTATATCTTTTACACAAATGGCAAGTTTAGAAAGTTGCTACTTTGCCAAATTTTCCTGTCTGCTTGTAGTTATGCACAAGCTGCTGTCCTTGACACAGCCTTTGCCCTCCTTGTGAGACGTGTGAATGACTCTAAAGAAGGAAAACAAAGGACTTCCAATAGAAGAGATGTGACCACCACCCGGCAGGATGCTCAAGCCTGGAGTGAGCCTAAAAGCCGAGCCTAAAAGGGGAAGCCATCTTTGAAGGGCTGCTATGTTGCTCCATTGTCCCAGCAAAGAGAGGCTGCACCAAAGACTTACTGCACCTTCTGCCTCTTGGGCTAGCAAAGAAAGGCTTGTCCCCACGACTAATTTGTCCCTGAACCCCAGAGAGAGATGGAGACTCCAAGAATTAGTTGACTAACTTCCTGTTACTTCCTCAGGGCCATAAAATCTGGGAGGCCTGATCCTTTGTGAGACCAGTGCCACGAAATCTGCTTGCCACTGGACTCTGAGGCATAGCCTGGGAGACCGAGTCCCAACCTTCAAATGTTACACCCAAGTCTGCTGGACCAAGGAGAGTTGTCAGAGGGCAATTTGGTCACCCAGCACAATATTTAAATGGGACTGCTGTTATTGCTATAACCGAGGACCAGTAGACCAGTCCTGGCCAGTATACCCAGACCTCAAAGGACATCTACCCGTAAGACCAAAGTCACCCTACTGTGTTTGTTGACTGAGCAGTGGCCACAGGAACCTGCCAAAACACCCTCTGGGCATCCTGGAGCATCTTCAGCTTCCTGTATCTCTTGCATCAGGACCACTCCATTGATTCCTATTGAGGTTCACCCATAGATCCTGGAGTTGCACTAGAGGCTGCTTTCCTTGTAAGGTAACTATTTTGTTGAACCTTATTGGTCACTGTGACTGGGCCCCTACTAGAGCCAGTCACCACAAGGGTACCCTAAGAGCTATTTTTAAGGTACATGTTATAGCTAACCCTAAAGCATAAGTAGAGGTAGATTACAACTTAGGGCCTAATTTAGAGGGCAGACCTTAGGGGTGACATATGTAAAAATAAGGTAGTTTAAGACTTTGGATGTATTTTTTATTCCAAAATTTAATTTGGAATTAACTTTAATTTAAAAGGAGCCTGCAAGGCAGGCCTACTTTTACAATGATAACAGAGGCCACATTAGGACACCCAGGGGTGCCCTAACTACACTGGGGTCCCTAAACATATATACCTTACCATATACTAGCGACTTATAGGTAGGTTGTCAGATCCAATTACAATTATGCCTAAGTGGCATATACCATGTTAAACTGAGTACTGGCCATGGGACAGGTTACCATGCCCAGGGCACAAAAAACTTCCCCAAGATGACCACTTGAGAAAAAGGCCAAAATGTAACCCATCTATCAACTAAATGTAAAGTAATGACAGGATTGTGCAAAATACATACATAATTTGTGCAACAAATAACCAGGTGATCATTTGTATGGAATAAATGTAAAAAAGGAATATGTTTATAAGCCCTTTGTCACTGTTTGAGAATTTTAGTTTTTACAGTTTTTGTTCCATCAAGATGAGTTCAGGTGTGCCACACTTTTGTCATAAATACAGAATGTTAGCAGTCTAGTTGTTCATTAATGTGGAGATGGAGGGGGTGGGGTATGGTTTCAGATAATTTAGGGTGGGGGAGGGAGCATGGCCAGTAGCAGCAATCTGACCACTCAGGACAGGCAGGAGATATAGTGGCAGAACAACAAATCACACAGAGATCCAGAAGAAGTAGTGGGAGAACAACAGACCATGGAGGGCAGTGGGGAGGAGGGCAGGAGCAGCAAGACACCTTTGTAGGACAAATGAGAGAGGTCATGGCAGCTCAAGTGAACCATGATGTACAGGACGGAGGGGCATGGACACGGTGCAGGACACAGTCAATGGAAGGCAGGATGGAGGCAAGGTTACCAAGCAAACAAAGCAGGATGGCCAGGACAGTTAGTGGCACCACATCAAATCATGCAGGGCATGGGTGAAGGAGTAGGGGCATGAACTAGGTCTGAATAGATCAGGAGGAGCCAGGTAGGGTGAGCAATTGAAGCATGGGTGGCAAGTATAAGAGGCAGTGACCTCACAAAAGACCTGGTCTGACAAGAGGGAGCAGGAGGGGGCAAGGCACAGATCCAGACAACAGAATACAAGAGGGATGGCTGGGGTAGCAAGCTAACCTTGGAGGAAAAGCCTGCATGAACAGGGCAGCACAACAGATCACAGTGGGCAGGAGGATGGGGGTAGGGGCATGCAGACAGACAATGAAGCACAGGGAAGAGGGGGAATTTCTATAAGCTACCCATGGAGTGCAGGCCAGTATGGGCAGGGATATTAAGCTGTCAACAGAGAAATGGTGGGATCGAGCAGCAGTATGCAGATGTTGAATGGAGAGAAGGAAGATGGGGTCAGTGGCAGCAGTCTTACCACAACAAATAGGCTAGCGTGGGCAGAGGAGGCACAATGGATCATGGAGGATAGGAAGTAAGGACAGGGGCATGCACCTGGACAGGGAAGGGCAGACGCTGCTAGCTGATCATACAGGTCAGGCTGATTATTATGACATACAAAGATCACAAACTGCTAAACTGAGTGGGGAAGTGGACAGGGATGACTTACAACATAAAACGTTCAACTTAAACCTAGGGGCCATAAAAATATTTCCACATTTTACATAAATAGACAGCAAATAAAACGAAGAACAGGTCAAATTGAGAAACTGGAAGGAGGAGAGACAATGGAAAGACAAGGGAATAAGTATTAAGGCCCATATTTATACTTTTACATGCAAAACTGCCTTAACGCAGTTTTGCATGTAAAAGTATACAACCGGCCAGCGCCATTCCTGGATGCCGGCCGGATGCCATATTTATGGAATGGAGGTAGCCGGCGGTAATGTCATTGTAAATGATGCTAACCGGGTGGTGGAGGCGTAGGGGAACCAGAAGTTGTGTGCCGAATTATGGTGCTACACTATTTAGAGGCTAAAAAATGTCTCTAAGCAGAGAATCACCATTTCAAGACGCACAACCCCCATGGACATGACTTCTGTCTTAGTAAATACAGGAGTCATGCCCACTACCCCAATGGCCATTGTGGCCAGTGCCAGGCAGGGAGGCCCAAGTTAAGGCCCCCAAGAGGGAAAATAAATAAATAAAGTACTTACTGGGACTTACCTGTAACGGGTCCCTCATCCTGTGGTGTCCCTCTGGTGTGGGTGGGGGTGTCCCTGGGGCAAGGGATGGACACGTGTGGGCAATTTTCATGGTCTCTGACCATGGAAACATGCTCACAGGTCCACTAATGCCTGCCCATACCCAAGTGTTAAATAATGGCGCTAAGCAAGCTTAGCATTGTTATTTAAGGCCCCCATACCCCGTGCGTGATTTTAGCATGGGCAAAAATATGGCGTTAAGGCCATATCGTCATTTTCTGCATGGGAACGCTTACCATGCATCTCATTGACGCAAGGTAGGTTTCCACGTCCAGAAAATGACGTTAACTCCATAACTTTGGTGCTAGACGGGTCTAGCGCCAAAGTATAAATATGGAGTTAAGTTTGCGCTGAACTAGCATCATTTATTTTGACAGTAATTCAGCACAAACTGAGTATAAATATGCTCCCTAAGAGTGTAAGGAATGCGATAGGAAGTTTCATAAAAAAATAAAACAATTGAGAGGATGTGGCATACCGGCCTAAACTGCTGACCTCAGAGCTGGGGGAACCAGGTTTGAGTCTCGGCATTGGCTCAAAATCCTGTGAGTCTGGGCCAAACACTTTATCTTCCTGTGCCACGAACTCAGCACCTCGAGACCCTCACGAGTGACTTGGCGCTTTACAAATCCTGGAATTTTTTATTTATTAATATTGAATATTCAAATAACTGTAATTCTATTATTCTATGCGCTTATTGAAACATAATATTTTTTGATGCTTAACATTTAGTGGGAGATGCAGAGTTTGCTTTAGAATTTGATCAGTGTTATGATTTCCCACCCATGTAACTAGGAAAATGTAATAAGTAGAACAAGAGTTCTTTTACATTACAGTTTTCTTAAATAAATCTAAGTTAATCAAATTAGACACATCATGCTAAGTCATATTTACATATGTTCTTTCTGTGTCCAAATATTTCACAATATTGAACTCAAGTCTGACAAAAGATTGAAACTACTGGCAATGTGTTCCCGCCTTTCTCATTGGATAAATGTTTTTTAAGTGGGTTAGATTCTATATTTTCTCCTTATACAATAAAATGTACATTTGTTGACTTTTTACTACCAATAGCTTTACAAAGAATTAATCGCAAGTGCAAGTTCAAGGAGAACATTTCTTTCAAGTGTTTGCAGAATGTAGTGTGTTATAATCACAAACTAGATACATTTACTATTCCTATATTGCCCCTCTTATAATTCATTCACTTTTATTCTATTGGGCATATTGTGTATATTCTACCCTATTTACTAACCTCATGAGTGCATCAACACATGTTACAATGTAATGTTTTTATTCTTCAATAATGAAAAAGAAATTAAACTAAAAAAATACAAAATCAATGTAGGGAGACTATGATTGCACCCTGCCTAAATCAACCAGGGTTGCATAGGTGTGACAATCTTCAAGTTGGGGCTAGGTTTTTGAGTGTTCAAAAGGGAAAGGTGTACAGTTTTTTTATGTGATGTAGTCTTGCAAATAAAATTGGGAGATGAACCAAGGTTTCTTTCACTAAAGCTAACACTGCATGTTGAAGGGAGTATGTGTCTGCAGAATAAAGAATATCAATTTAGATGTAAATTCAAGGAAGAAGACATCGGCTCCCATAGTTTATTCTGTTGAAGTTAATAATGTCCATTTTAAAAAAAACATTTCTGGCAAGTACAACTGCAGGAAAATCAATTATCTAGTAACCATGGATGGTACATTTGTCAAATGCCTTTTCCAGTAGGTATTAAATCCCAAAGGGTAGTTATATATTATCAAATATCAAGATGTTTTAAATAAATAAATGTGCAAATGTCATTATTATTAATTAGTGTACTTCAGTCAGTATCTAAGTATACTGATTCAACCAAATATAAATTGTAATCACTTAAAGCCAATAGCCAGACCTCACCAAGGTAAACTGACTTAAGTATCCATATAATTAACAAAGAAATATTATTTCTTCCAACATTACATTCTGCTGGGACTATAATGCACTCCAAACCAACCAAAGGACGTGTGTGGTGCAAGGTTGGGTAGTTATAGTGAGTTGATCTGAATTGTGACAAAAACCATATAACCAAGCATTTCCTAATTATCGGTGGGCAAACCAACATCCTCTCTTTATTGATTTAAACAGCTACTGTGTGACTGATGGAAGTTCATCTATGCCACCCTAAGGCAAATTAACGATCCATCCTACGTCATTATTAAGGATGATATTCCCAGAATGCTGCATCATTGAATATTTTCATTTTCCTACTTGCCTTTTTTTCAGCATAGGTAATTAAATGCAGAAAAACACCTCACCTCTGCACTGTAGGTTGTTAAAAAGTACACAAGTAACATAAAGAACATTGACAATCTCCAGCTAGTAGGAGTGCACACCACCTGTAGGGTAAAAGCATATATTATTCATTTTAATTTAACAAAAGATCTGTGTATTGAATTTATAAATAGGAAAATATGTGCCTGTTTATTTTTGGTTACAAAGGTGATATTGTGATTTTAGTCTGAGGGCTTGTTTCTCTCGTAACTAAAAGATCTCAGAAGTGCTATGTTTTTTAAATGAAGTTAAAACATATATCAAGTTACTGTACTTAGCAATGATTCTAAGCCTTGGTTTTTGACCTTCTGACCAGCATACTCACAGTTCTTCCCTTCAGCTCAGAGTGATGCCATTATTGATTTAATAGGGCTTTTAGAGTTTTCCCATTACAACAATAGTACCCCTCAAACTAAAGCGTTTCCTATGACTTCTATAATTGTATGCAATATTATGAAAATTCCAACTTAAAAATATGCATTTGTTCACTCTCTGTAATGCTGAATGGGACACAGATAAAGAGCAAAATGCCCTGTGCTCATCCCAGATCACTGGTTAACTTCCAGTGCATGTTTGTGCTGGTACATAATTCAAAGTTCTCTGAAGGAAAATATATCAGTCTTGCTGCTTCAGATAACAATTTATTTTCAGTTGTCCAATTTTTGATACAATTCCGCTTTCTATTAGTAATCTTTCAAATGTTTTCACAAATATTGAATCACTCCAAAAGTAGACATCTAACCAACAAGTG